>NC_134830.1:156834115-156889739 GCF_004210375.1 Tachypleus tridentatus
TAAAACAAATCTTCTATTTCAAGATTCGACCAGGGTTTTGTAGTTCTTAGTAAATTCTTCCTGTAAGATCTATACCGAATGTAAGATCTCTGTTCTCTGATTTGTAATATGAAATAACGTTACACTTTCCGAGCCATTGTCATCGCACGAACAGGACTACTGACGTAAAAGATTTCTCGAACAATATTAGTACTTCTCCAATTCAAACTATTCATCGAGACATACTGTGGAAACGGTTTATTTTCAAGAATTATCCACTTATCTCCTGATAATACAAAGCTTCGTGTTTAATAAAATCATATCATTCTTAGTTTTTTTTTTACCGGTACAATTCTCGTTCTCTGCCGCCATATTTCCTATCATCCATAGAATAATGATGAGTATTAAAACTGCAGAATGTCTACAATTAAAATATAAAGACAAGTGTCTTATAATCACACATACATATATATAACATATACAACAATGTTTATACACAGCCTATATTGTCTATTTAATTCTAATTTCGACTTCGCGTTTAGCTTAACATATTGTGAAAAGCTTTCTTCACTGGAGCTAATATTAACTCTACAAAAGTCATTTTTTGGGTCTACGTACATCAACAACTCATTGACGAAAATTCACACGCTTTTGTAGGGGTAAGGATTTAACAGATAATTAAGTTATAGAATAAACTGTAGAACACTTTTCACTGCCCTCATGTTCATTAGATTGCGTTAAGGTAAAAGTCGTTGATATCTGCTGTAAGTTAGTTGATTATGTTAAAGTGTTCTTCGTGTTTGTATTTAGATTTGTGGGTGATATGACGCAATTATTCTTAAGGTCATAGCTGTGAGTAACGAAACTGCTATGATGTAACTTTCTACTCATTGGTTTAATCAAACAAAGTTGTACTCAATATTTTGCTTTTTCTTCAGATGTATTTAAAGGTATATTAACCAACGCCATAAATTTTATAGTAATGTTTTCGTTTTATTTTGATACTGATGTACTTTCATAGTCCGACATCCTGACAAATAATGTTTATGGTATTTATATCGTCTGTTCAAAAAGTAGATTACATAATTATTTGTTACCCTCCATTACAATCTGAATTTTATGTGCAAAATTTATTTTTTTATCAATTTATTATTATTAATTTTTCTATCATACTAAAACTTTCCTTTTGTGTTTAGGTTAGATACAGTTACGTCATGTTATGTGAGTTTAGTTTTAGGCTACTTTTCATTGACAGGAACTTATTTTATAACAACGTTTTTCAGTTGGTGTATCATGTGTGATTAACAACTGAATCTTAATAAATAATTTTTATGCACGTTATAGTTTCAATTAACAGCTGTTTTAAGGTTATATAAACATAACTGGAATCATTGCAAATGTTTAATACACAATTTTGTTTCCAAGTCATTTGTACATTCTTCATAAAGTATATTTTTTGTTCTTTAAGGGTTAACACTAACTTATTGATTATAATGTCAGTAATATATATGATTTATAATATCTATAATGTATATTGTAGCAAATGTCACGTAAATAGTATTCTGCAAACTGTGTTTATCGTTTATAAACTGGTCTGAAAAAAAACCGTTGTCAACAATGGATGTTTCATGTATATAGAATTATTAGCTTGATATCTTGGTTTGTAAATTACAAATCTTATGTGATATTTTCAATATTACGGTTGATAATAAGTGGTAATCTTATTTTTAATTAGCTACATTAATCACTAGATTAATTATCAAATTCTGATCCACATTAAATGAATTCAAAATTAAGAATAAAATTGTTTGATTCATATCCGCAGACTTAGAAATAAATATTTATTTTTTCTCGTAGTGTTTAAAAAAGGAAGAAAAGAATTCTTCGTTAGATCAAATTATTGTTTCGTTTATCACGATGAACACTTTTATTATTATGTTTTCAAGAGAAATAAAATAAACTAAAGAAAGAGAGAACATGATGAAAAACGAATATGAATTATCATTCATCTTGATTTGTTTGTGTGAAATATTCGTATTTTATTATTAAAACTACGTATTGTGGCCAATCTTTTATTTATCAACCAGGATATTGTAGAGCCATTGTTCTTTTCAATGATGAATACGTACGTTCCTGTCCCATTCACAAAAAAAAAACATGAATTCAGGTTAGTTTGGGTTATTTTATGTTAGCTTAAACTTTTATGTTCTGTTGCTTAGTTCTTACTTGAAATATAAAACTCTTTATAACTTGATTTCCAACCTTAAAACATACAAAGAACGTTTAAGTATCCACAATATAGCTAATGATGGTATGTGCAGTTGACCTTATTAAAAAGAAGTTCAAGATTTTCGTACGAACCTAATGAGCAATAGGAAGATGTTATTTTTGTGCAGAATACCTTTCAAACTTGTTTTGGAGGAATCAATGAACAATCACTCACTCTGCTCATATACTGCAGCTTCTAGTGTTGGTATTAATTGTGCAATATTATTACAATAAACCAGTGAACCTTCATGCAAAGAAAGTATAAAATGTTTCTCATTATTTCTGTACCAGTAATGTGATGTCCCTGGAGAAAGTAAGCTCTTAGTCTGAAACCTATAACCCATAATCCCTGGATAATCTTTTAATAGGCTCTAATCTATCATCAAATCAATAAGTTCATCTTTTGTGCTGTTGTTTCCCAGATGTTTTATGTTGAAGCCCTCCTATTATCATTTCTATTGACAATCAGAAATTTACTATAAATATAATAGAATATATTTTGGTTATTTACACGACCTGTTGCTGCCATAAAGAATAACAAATAATACTGAATAGAAAAAAAGTATCAAAGTGGACGCAAAACCAAATACTATCCAGAAATGACATGTCAGGCGCCTGTTAACCGTTTATATACTAGCGATATATTTCTCATGGGTTCTATAACAATCGATAGAGTTCTCACTATGTAAAAATCTACAGCCAGTTGTTGTCAACATTTTACGCATTGCAAAATGTGACCAGATCTCAATAAAAAGATTCACTTATGTAAAAGTACATGTAACATTTTTCTGGAAGTCTGAAAGTGATGAATAAGAATGGTTATCATTTCTGGATTCAGCGAACAGAATTACTGTATAACTTTTGAAAATTTTAAGACAAAAAACCATCGCGGTTTTCTATTATTCACTAATAGTTAAGAAAGAAACTTATTATGCTATTGTAATAATAAATTATGTAAAGAAAATGCAGCATGAAGTGATTTTAGTTCCTCGGGATGGAACACAATACATGTTTACCCAATATACCAGTTCATTATACTTTGTTGTTTATCATCTTATTATTAGTCAGTTATAAACTGAAACTACAAACTAGTTTAGTTAAATTTTTATTCATCACACAACTTCATTGTGTCGCTTTTAGTTGTGTATTTATATTGATTCCTTAATCTTATAAATAGGGTTTTCATATTGCGATAGAAACTTATGCATTTTGTTTCAGAAAGTTTATTCTAAATAATTATCTATTCCACACGTCGTGTGAAAGTGAATTTCTTCATGACAACAGAACAATACAAAATGTAGTTTATTCTTTCATAATATATCACAAATAACAACCTTTTAATGTACTTTCTATAAACTCTTGAGTATGCTTGTGGTGGCTCATACTTGCATTACATTAATTTAACAGTGACATTAATTTAGAAAAACACCAATGTAAAGGGAAGACCACTCTAAAATATAACAAAAGGTAGAATGGAAAGTTAGACCTAACGAAAATTAAACACATTGAGACTTGTTATGTTCTAATCGTGTGTATGTAAGTTTGTGTGAAACATTGCCATCGTTTTAAAATATAAAAAATCACTCTTGATGTGTAGGCGTTGCAAACTGATATTTTCCCTTATAAACTTACCAGAAAGTATATCAGGCCTAAACGTCACAGATTAATTATTTAATTTTCCTTTAATTAAGAGAAAATAAATATGTAACATCACCATAAGGTTTTAGGTTTAGAAGTTTCATCAGAACAATTTTAATTCAGTTGTGAAGAACGTTAAAGCTGAATAAAGAGTTTAACGTTTTAGACTTGGTAAAATAATCCAGGATTCAGTTGGTATCTTTTATAAATTAAAATAGCGTAAAATGTATTCTTCAAACGTTAAATGCTGAAAAATATGGCAATATGACATCATTTCCGCTACCCAGAATTGGTAAAAAAACAACAAAAGAAAAGCCATCATTTTATACATCGATACAATCATTCCTTAAAACCGACTTTAAGTTTTCTCTCCAACCCGCCCACCTATACACCTGTAAAATAACTATTTCTATATATACTTGTCTTTGATGTTATATTTTCTGGTTTACTTCACATAAATCGTCTGTCGTTGCTTTTCCTGAAACATAATACTCAAAGCATTTCGACCAGCGTCTATTAAACCACGTTTTGGGAAGTCCGATCATAAATCGGAAAGATATCTTTAATATCCTTTAAATCTAATAACAAATCTTCAATCTTAAGAAGATATCGTTTATCTTAGGTATTATAGTTCTTAATTACTATTTCCCTGTAAGATCGTTACTAAACATAAGATAGCTGTTCCCTGATTTCTCACTAGAAATTACGTCATGTTTCCTGAACGATTGTCATCGAAACTAACGCGACGACTTACGTAAAAGATTTCTTGTACGATATTAGTTCTTCTCGCATTCAAACTATTAATCAAACGGACATTATAAGTAAGATATAAATAGATAAAGTAATTCTTAAAAAAGTACTTTTTTATAGCAAAAAGAATTCCCAGTAAAACAGTACTTTGACAAATGTTCCCTTCATATGAAACAACAAACAGGAGGAATTATGTCGAATTTCCCACCATGCTCTTCGTATGGTATCTGTCACAACATCAGCAAAATAACGTTTATGTTGACTAGATTTAGTATATTATTCAATCTTTTGTAATTTCAAGTACAATTATTTATACAAGTTAGGCTAAACGATTTATGCCATTTGTTTTATAGTAATCTATTCTGCGTAAGAACATTTTACAATAAAATCTTAAAGCTTTATGGGGAGATTGTTATACGATAGGCTAAGTTACATTGTACGAATTTGTGTTTGTGTATCTGTTTGTGTCTGTAAAATAACTATGGATCTACACAACTTCCTCACAGACCAAGCGAGGAGCTTGTTTGTTTTTTATTGGTCATAGTTTCATAAGGGAAATGATTTTTGCTGTTTATTTTTTCAGGTTTTCTTTCTACTTTTGATTATTATCGTCCACACTGTCAGAAGTGACGTCAGAAACGAAATAACCGAAAACATTTACAATGGTTATGATGGTCATAAAGATATAAGGGGAAATAGAAGCGCTGTTGACAGAGATAGGAATAAAAGTGGTTTTACCGATAAACCAGGATTCGTAATTAATAGTTGAAATGGAAAATACAAGAATATGTTTGAAAAAGACCCAAACTTTGGCTTGGGTTTGACAGTGGCTTAACAAAAGAGATGGGTTGGGAAGAGAAACACGAACAGCAAAACAATGAGAAATCGATTTCGGAACTGATCTAAGAGGAAGAAGATTGGATAGTGAAATAAGAAAAAACGAAAGTTTTTATTTGGATGCATAATCTCACACTGCTGGATGATAATTGGTAAGAGCTAAATTAATTTCGATGCTGAAGTTAATATAAATAAGTGAGTATCTCAAAATATAAATACGAAATCGTTTCGAATAAATTTAATGAATTTAACCACTGACCATTAAACTCGACTTGTGAGTCTGTAGATCGCCTGTTCAAATTCATATCGTATCAAACGTGCTTGCACTCTCATTGGAAAGAGTGCAGCCCAAAATTATCAAAATTCTTGACTTATGTAATATTCTGCTCTTTTAATAACTGTCATACAATATCGTCAGTAGTTTGTTAATTTTTGGAAGAACCTGCTTTGTTAACTTTACTGTTTTTAAAAGTTTTGAATATTTTATAAAAATGCTGCTCCCTGAATGTTAAGAAAAGTAATTTGTTTTTTAAATAATGCATAATGTCTAAGAGCTTAAAATTTCTACACATTAAAAATTATTATTCTGAAATGAGAAACATGAGGGCCTTAGCTCAAGTTGTTTTCTTAAAGTAAAGCTACATATTGGGCTATGAGAAATTTGTAATCACATAGAACCACTCAAGTCATTGCTAATTCGTTGGGAAATGAGAGAGAATTGTTGTATTTGTACTGAAAAGAAATTTTCAGTTTTATTAAAGGGTAAGATTGGTACATTTTAACTTCTACTTTACATGTAACTGAGAAGAAAGAGTTGGAGATTCATAAGTTGAATAACCTGTGTGATACGTTATATCTCACACAAGATCCCAGATATTTATATATAAGTCTGTTATATAAACATTTTATGTAAATTGAACATATATAAATAGAAAAATTACGTGTGTGTATATATACAGATTATTGAATAGTTCATATGAAACCAAATACAACTGTAACAAAATAATTTGTAGTATTTTTAAAACACAAACATCCTGCGATTAACAAAGGGAAAGTTTGCAGCTATGTGTTAACCTGAAGTTAAACTAAGATTGTGGAAACATTGTTCCCAACTCTATCTGAATAAAAGTTTTAATATCCATACCAAACGTCTTAAGACTAATTTTTATTTCAATAAAGTTTCTCGTGACTACGAATAAACTTCCCTTATCCTTTAAAAATCATTAAAGTTGTTACAATAACTTATGACAACATCGACAATTCTGTGGTTTTAATTCTATTGATATGAAAGTTCATACACGTTTTCTTTTTTTCACTACTTTTTTAGGATACGGATTATCGATAAAAGAAATGATATTCTGAAATCTTACCTTTATTCAAATAACACCAGAAGGTTATATAGTACAACAAAAATATATTCTTCAACTTATTGTAAACTGAATATTGAAATAAAAATTGCATTGAAATTTAGTTTGATTATTTTGTGGTTATAGAAAACACAAAAGAATAAACTGAATCAAGTAAGAAATAAAGTTTGATTTACATTTAAAAGAAAACTTTCGTTAATCTGTCTCTCTGTGTGTTTCTCCTGTTCCAGGAACATTTTTCGATACATATATTGAAATGCTTGCTTAGGTTAGTTTATGTAGAACATATTTCGAGTGTTGACAATTCGAAGAAGAAATGTTCTAGAAGAAATATTACCACGTGGTGAAATGTTTGACTCTGAGATTTATCTTTATCTGTACTCACATTTTGTTATCGATATTTGATCTATAAGCCAACTGATAGCATCAACTAATTACAGACTAAACTAAACGAAAAACGAGCAGCGGAAACTTTTCAATGTTTTATAAAATCATTGTTGTTATATAATCATCATTGTTTTATACACGTGTGTACTGATACTTCACTGTAACCTGTATAACATTTCTTATTATTAAGCAAAATATTACGAGGCTTCTAAAATATTTGTTTAAAAATTAATGTTTCTCTGTTAGTGGCCTTGTCTACAACTGGGTTGTAAGGAATTATTATTTTGTTTCACGTTTTTTTCATATAAACATTCACTAGTTTGTTGCAATAACATTCCTAAATGAACAAATAGCATTGCTAGGAACAAAGTATATGAACGGTATAAGTGCAATTATACATTAATTGTTCCAAAAGAAGTTTGAAAGGTGTTCTACACAATTATAACATATGTATCTGGTACAACTGGTTATTCGGTACCTTCGAAATTCTCGTAGAGTTGACAATCAAATTATACAAAGTTTTCATTTTTTTTTTTTTTTTTGAACAGGCCAGCAAAGCACGTAATAAACACTGAATAAAGAAACAATGGCTTTATAGAGTCAACCGATACCAAGCTGATGTATTTAGAAAAGGAAAGACGACAACATGTAGTTTTGAAAATAAGAGACGAGTATTTCCAAAAAAAAAAAATTCTAAATGAATAAAGATATATATCCATTTGTTATCAATGTTATTCTCTTTTGATCAGTTGATATTTTCTTTAGAAACATAATACTATAAAATATTCATTGTGATAAAGGAAATAATAAATTGAACTAAGTAAGAGTTTGTTTTGTTACCGATTTGTAAATAATTTTTTACGTGATAGTAAAAAAATGAATATTAATTTCGAAGTCTGCGTATCTTATGGAAAATCTACTTGTAAAAAGCAAAATAACTTGTATGGAATTCAAGTTATTAGTTCAAGGTAATATTGTAAAGATCTTAGGAACAAAATTCAAAACTCCTTATGCAATGATATTATTGGGTCACACTATCACGTGATAAATTTTGATAGGTAATTAACCAATTCTCCAAGTACTTTTATGGAATATGAAGTAAGATTAGATACAGTAAAAGCTCTCTTTCATAATACAGTTTTATTAGATGTTAAGTTATCTAACAACCTATTTTTATGTTAACAAATGAAAGCAGCGGTTGTCAGTCTAAAAAAGTTCACAATGGATGCTCTACCACATATACAGTCAGAAACCATTATTAGATGTGATTTTATCATAAGTTTAATTTAAAATCTCATTAATCGACAGGCATGTACTGCTTGAGTAAAACTAGATGACGCCATATTCAGAAAATGTTTGATAAGAAAATTGCATTTATCAAATGAAATCATAATTTCACATCATTTAAGAAAGACTATACTTAAATTTACATATTTCTCCTTTTTTGTCAATTCCAGTTGCAACATGAAATATTTTTATTGATATATTTTCGTCTTTTCCATTTCAATAGTTATTTGAAACAGTATGGAGGAACGAACTCACTGGCTTTACTTTATGTTAATATTTCCAGATTTTCTGCATTTCAAGAGTTTTATTGTGATATAGGAAAACAATATCACATTTATTGTCGAGTTTAATAAGATTCATCAAAACTGTTAAAATTAAAGCAGTTTGTTATATTCAGCAGCTTCTGATCTTATCAACCAATGGGGATCAGAATTTGATAATTAATTGAGTGATTAATATAGGTGATTGAGAATAAGATTTACACTTATTATCAGTCATAATGTTGACAATTTCCCTTATAATGTAGGTTGTTTCTAAACAAGATATCAAACTAATAGTGTTGAATAATCATGATAAAAAAAGTGAATTAAACGAAAAACTGATAAACATAATAAGATAGATTTACACACCACATGAGACATTAGTGTTAGATCTATTACATTGTAAACCGTTACATATTCTAAATAGTTCTTTAAAGATTTTGAACAAGTAAAAGTGTTCATCATAATAGTATTATAACCACTCTCTATTCATGTTTCTATATAGACAGTCTTATATACGTCAAACATAGTTTTCGGAATGCTATTTAAGTGAGCCATTTAATACAACATACATTATACATATTATAAATTAAATATATTATAGACATTATAATCAATAAAGTTACTGAGACTAACCTTAAAAAAAAATTGAAATATATATTAGAAGTACGCACCTATGCTCAGAAACATAATAGTAAAGTATATCAAACACTTGAATTGATTTGAGATCTATTTATACATTCTCCAAGAGCTGTTAATTGAAAAATAAAGTTGGTAAAGGAACTTATTTAATGAGAACATGAGTTGTTAAGCATACATGGAGTGCCAACTGAGAAAACATTGTTACGATACAAGTACCTGTCTGTAGAAAATAGCGTTCGGTAAGTTTATTTATATTCAGTTGTATGTGAGTTTTCACGATGGCAAAGCCACATCGAGCTATCTGTTCAGTTGTCTTTAATGTGAAACATAGAACATTAAGTAAATAAGAAATAATTATTGGACGCACCGTAGAGCTTGTTTTGTCTGCAAGACTAACTAACGTGTGTCTTAATTCATGTTTCTTATATAGTCGTACAATATCTCTGAACTTTCTGTACTGGGATAAAATGTATCTGAATATTCTTTACTGGTACAAAATCAATCCGTTTCTGTACTGCGGTGTACGGTGTCTATGCGCACTATAACGGCATATAATATGACTGGACTTTAATTTCCATACTGGGATAAAATGTATCGGAAATTATATTTAATGATACAGTCTCTCTGAACTTTTTTAGTGCAAAAATTAATTTATCGTTCTAAACTGTAACACAAAACGCTATAATTCTAAGATACTTTCTCTTCTTAAAGGGCAAGCAAAAGAGCAACAATATTTAACTGAAACATTTATGATATAAATCCGTACTTGTAATAAACGTGAAATATTTTTCTAAAACTCTTGTGATGTAACAAAACATTTGCAATTAACATATGACAATTTACTAGAACACTTTTGAAATAAATATTATTTGCTTTTATATCTGATGAAACAAATTAATGTTTGTCATTGTTATTAAATACTTGCCTTGATTTTGGAAAATTCTTCGTAATTATGATTTTCTGTTATATTTCTGCTACACTTCCTGGCCCGCCATGGCCAAGCGCGTTAAGGTGTGTCGTGGGTTCGCATCCGCGTGTCGCTAAATATGCTAGCCCTCCCAGCCGTTAGGGCCTGATAACGTTACGGTCAATCCCACTATTTGTTGGTAAAAGAGTAGCCCAAGAGTTGTCGGTGGGTGGTGATGACTACCTGCCTTCCTTCTAGTCTTA
This sequence comes from Tachypleus tridentatus, assembly GCF_004210375.1. NCBI lineage: Eukaryota > Metazoa > Arthropoda > Merostomata > Xiphosura > Limulidae > Tachypleus > Tachypleus tridentatus. The sequence continues at coordinate 156,844,701 of NC_134830.1, forward strand.
CACTGCTAAATTAGGGACGGCTAGCACAGATAGCTTTGTGCAAAATTCCAAAACAAACAAGCTACACTTCCTTCTTGGCGTATTTACAATTGAAATATACATATAACGTAGTTCATTTGTTCTGATACTGTTCTTTAATGTGTACTTTAATCAAAACCACATGAAAAACAAAGTGGCAAGTTTATTTTATAATATGCATATCATTTGTTTTTTCAGCTGCAGCACAGAGGCTTCTAAAACGGCTCAAAGTTATTATTATTTTATTAATATTTTAAGTAGAAACTACTAACTCTTCATCACCTCTTGATCGATTTGAGAGCTAATTACAATTGGTATACTTGATCGTACCAAAAGTATCATAGATTAATTAAGTATAATCCTCCCCGAATAATTTTAATTGAAGGTAGGTTGATAGGAATCATGAATAATAATAAAATTCTATCAAATATACTCACTCCCTACCGCTGGTATAAATTGTGTAAGAAAATATAGGTAGTAAAAAGGACACAAAAATTGTCTTGTAGATTAATTTACTCAAATTCTGCTTTACAGATTTTGAAGTGCCCTTGGCTATTTAATTTTCGTCTTGTTTTATCAAATAATGCTTTTGATAGTAAAAGATGTGTTTTCAGTTATATCTTACTGGAACTATCAGAGTTAACATCTCAACTGCTTGTTTTATTTTTGTTTTTGAATTTCGCGCATAGCTAATCGAGGGCTATCTGAGCCTACCCTTCCCTTATATAGCAGTGTAAGACAAGAGGGAAGGCATCTAACTATCACCACGCTCCGCCAACTCTTGGGTTATTCTTTTACCAACGAATAGTGGGATTGACCTTTACATATATAACGCTCCCACGGATAAAGAGCAAGTATGTTTGGTGCGACCACGATTCGAACCCGCAGCACTAATTTACGGGTCGAACGCCGGGGACTTTTGGCGGGTGTGAGCTGAGAGATAGACGAGTTTTCTGCCAACTTTTGAGTTTATAGGAATAGTGTAGGAAAAATTTAAAAACCTTTCCTGCGACAACCACCTTCACTTATCTGGGCAAAGGTAAATTACTATACTCACTTGGACAAAAATAATTACCCATATTGTAAGAAACAGCACCAGTTGAATGAAAAGAAAAAGAGACGGATTCAACTAGGTCGACGAAAGTGCGGGTCGCCAAGGAAAAGCGATGCTGACCACTGCAGCGTGAAATGCAACCATGACTCCGGAAAACCAAAAACATCCATAACGAGTGGTCTGAAAACAAACAAAGAAGTCAACTTCGCTTGGTGGCCAAAAACTAGAATTAATTTAGAATTTAGAAAAAATCCCCGTTACTAGCACTTTGTAATGTTGCAAAAGCAAAATTAACATCTCTGGAATGTGATAAAGAAAACAATAAAAAGAATATAAGAGAAAACGAAAACCAGAAAGAAAAATAGTTAAGTAGTTCAAGTGAAAATTCTGAAAACGAAGATGAAGGAGAAGAAACTTCTCATACTGAGGTAGAGATAGTTCCTTCCTGAAGGAGAAGAAACTTCTCATACTGAGGTAGAGATAGCTCCTTCCTACACTAAAAATAATACGAATGATGTTACTAACTTAAACAAAACCTTGGATGTTGATAACCCAAAACTAATAAAGAAGAAAAGCTAGAACAAAGCGATGAACTAACATGAAAACCAAGAGTTTCTCTAGTAGTGTCTAAAATAAAAGTAGAAATTCATTACAAAAAGGAAACTACAACCAAAAAAACACACCACTTAAAACAAAACACCCAACTTTTTTACTATTATTGAAGGCGTGCCTGGCACATATAATCAACTTCAACTAGCAGCGGAAATTAGCAGATGTAAACCAGGTGTTCAAACAGCAAGCGTCAAGCCTTTACCTTGGGGCGGTGTCCTTGTCCGAGGTCAAGCAGCTGCTGACGTAAATATACTATTTAAAGAATGGCCCAAGAACGCCTTTGCACTTGGGAACATGAATATATATCTACCAGGAACTAATCTACAGCCTAAGACAATAGTAATTCGTAGGGTGCACCACTCCATAACAAAACAGGATATTGAGCAAGCATTACATAAACTAAATATACCATACACTAAAGTAGAAAGAATTATCTCCAAGGTCACTAAAAACCAACAAATTTAGAAAGAGTTTACATGGAACAACATTACAACATCTTGAAACTGATAAATAATGGTATCATTTTGTGGTACCAAATATTCCAAGATGATCACTAAAAACATCAGCATTAGAAGTTACACAGTGTTATAATTGCCAACGATATGAACACGTTTATGCGGCATGTCTAGCAACACCGAGGTGTTGCGGATGTGGCGGTGAACACCACATGTAAAAAAGATCAAGCTGAACCAAACTGCTGTAACTCTGGGAAACACAAACAGTAAATTATAAAGGATGCGACAAATAAAAAGATAAAACAACGCATTTATGATATAAAAACAATAAAACCAACACAAGATAACACACCTAAAACCACAAACACACACAACTAGAGGTCCATTTACCTATGCACAAATGTTGAAAGAAAACACTACACAAACAAAACCACTAATAAAGAAACAACAAACTTCAACCAAAACAGTGAGCAATTTACAAGAACTTAACAAAATCACAAATACAACAAGCAATAAGAAAATAACAATCTTACAGTGAAGAAAACACAAACGATGAAACAAATCTAACAGTAAACTTAATTAAAAACATTGTTACAGAGTTCATTACAGAATTTACAAAACCGACCCAATCAAAATATAGCATAGACCTATTCATAGACATCGCTAAAAAACACATAACATCACATATTCCGAGTGGGAGACTCAATAACAGATATTAACCCTGATATTCTTATAATAAGTGTAACACAAATTTATCCTCAGAATAGATTCAAAATATGTAACTATACGTCAATAAGAAGAGATAGAAGAAATAATTAAGACACCAACAGAAGAATTATGTTATAATATAAAAAACACCTTAACGATATTACACTTATACATTTCTACCATAATATAATAAAATTATATATAATTAATTTTTTAACCTGTAATTACGAAACTATGTTGATCTAAATATAAGTTACATATGCGAAGTTAATCCAATAAAAGCGCTTAAACTTGAAGAAAATGTTTCACATGCCTACGTAAAACGTCATGTAAGATATCGGTCTAACATATTTAATATACAGCTTCACCTACGAATAAAAGTGGACCGTTGTTAGCTTTTCGTTCTTAGGATTAATGACAGCTGATTTAGAACAAGAAACCCATATGATACAAAAATATCTGTTAGGCCAAGCAAACAAGATTAGCTGTTTCTAGATCAAGTTTTCAAAACTATCACAGGAGTGGACGGGGTTGTTAATGATTATTCATTGTAAACTTTTCTGAACAGTTTTAGTGTATTTTAGAAAATTATCCTAATCAAGAACGTTTAGCATCAGGAAATGTTATATTAAGTATTAAGCATAGATGGTGATGTGTGATAGAACTATGACAATTTTATAGTATTAATGACAAGAATCTGGCAGTCTAGATTCCATGGCGTTACTATAAATAAGTTATTAACACTGTTTAGAGAAGAAAACGTATTCGTAAAGCTCTGCTCCGAATAAAATGGTTGTGATCTTTTAAATTTATTATTTCATGGTATTTATTAACGTGTATTAATAAAATGTCTATTCAAAGCAACATTAAAGGTGAAAGTGACATCTGGCCATCTATTTTTATTTTAAGAAATGAAAGAAGTGGCGGTAAAACTAATTATATTCACTCTTGGTGCTTTACTATCAACTACAGTCAGAAATCTTTATTAGATGGGATTTTATCATAATCTTAAATCAAAATATCCTTAGCTCACGGGTACATAAACAAAAATAAACTTTTTTCGTTTTTTATTCTGTTTAAGTCACACTAGACAGCACTATGTTCCAGAAAATCTTTAAAATGAAATATTTATTAATCAAATAAAATCATGGTTTCAGAACATTTACAAAAGAAACTTAAGTTTAGAGATTTCTCCATTTTTTATCAATTCCAGTCCAAACATAAAATACATCTATTAACATATATTCATCGTTTCCTTTTCAATAATTAACTGAAACAGTGTTGTAGAACAGTGTTTTTTCCTTTAATTTAGGGTAACACTTCCATATTTCCTGCATGGTTACAGTTTTAATGAGATTTAGGAAAACAGTGTGACATGTTGTTGTTCAATTTAATGAGAATCATCAAAACTGTTAAAAGTCAAACAGTATTGTTAAATTTGCTAGCTTCTGGTCTAATGAACCAATAAGGATCATAATTTGATAAGACATCTAGCGATATATTCGAGACAACATAACTTGTAGACATTATAAATTAATTATATTACAGATATTATAATCAATAAATATAGTGTAACTATCCTTAAAAGAAGAGTAGAAAATTCTTTACGAAGCACGTACCAATTACTCGGAAACATGCTAGTAAAGTAAAGTAAATATTCACATCGATTTTAGATCTGTTTACAGCTTTTGATTGAAACAATAATGAAGACAGAAAAACATTTAATGAGAACATGAATTGTTAATCATACATACTATACCAATGAAAAAAAAAGTTATTTAATAAGTACCTGACAATAAAATTCACGTTTAGAAAGTTTATTTATATTCAGTTTTGTTTGTGTGTTTTTATAATAGCAAAGCCACATCGGTCTTTCTGCTGAGTCTTCCGTATATTCAGTTGTCTCTACTGTAAAACATAGAATAATAAATCATTAAGAAGTAATTATTGAACGTACCGTGTAACGTATAATTCAAGTAAAATTGTAATTTTTTTCATCTAAATACCCTTAAGTTAACTCATTTAAAATGTTTGTCATCACTTAACGTCACGATACCAAACCTAAACTCGTTTGGAGTGTGACAAACAAATAAATAATAATAATGTGTAAAATAAAAACCAACAAGTTAACGTTTTTGCATAAAATAATTGAGATTATAACATAGGGAAACAAATAACTGTGTATTTTACTTTTGGACGAAATTATATAAACCCCATAAGGCTTATTCAACACAATATCAAACTTTGAAACAACATCAGTGTCAGAAAGAAAACTAAAAACATTTCTATAAAGTTTGTAGTCTTGATTTGTGATTTAAATTTGTTTATCAATATATCTCGAAAAGAATCTAGTTACAAAGTACGACTTTCGTATGATATAAAATCAGTAAATAGTAATCTGGATCATAAAAGTTTCGTAACTCAGAGCTGTGGCCTTCACTGTGACGGCGTCATTACAACACATTATATAAATTCGTAATTTTGAAGAATATTTTTAACATAACCAACTCACTTGAAGGTGATATCAACGTATTTCAACTTATGGCATTATAATGAAAATGAAGTTAGTGGTAAGTGTTTTACAGTTTATTCTGTAAGTTAATTATCGGTTGAACTGAAGCACAGCTCACCGGAAACGAATAGTTTTATTTATAGCATGGTATCATTCCAGTATGATAAGTGGCAAAATAATATGAGATAAATAGACCAAAATGAATAAATAATCTTTACGTTGAGTAGATTCACTAAATTAATCAGTCATTTCTATTGCAGTTATTAATAAAAATTAGGCTAAACAATTTAGACAAAACATGAATAATACCATTTAGTTTATACTTAATTTGATCTATGTATGAACATTTCGCAATAAAATATTAAAACTTTATGGAGAAAAAGTTATAGAATAAGCTAATTTACATCATACTAGTTTGTGCAGCTGTATGTTTCTGTGAAATAACTTTGGATTTCCTCGCGGAAGAAGCACATAGATTGGTTGTTTAATGATCCTAGCTTAATAAAAAATGAAATTTTTTTTTTTTTTTTACAGAATTTTATTCTACTTTTGGTGATTACGGTCTACACTGTAGGAAGTTACGCTGAAAACGGAAGTAACAAAATAACCCGAAACATCCACAATAGTAAGAGTGGTTACGGATATATAGGGGGAAATAGTAGAGCTCTTAAGAGACGTTGTAAGAAAAATGGTTTTAATAAGAAACCAGATTTCGGAATATGAAACGGAAATGAAAGGTACAAGAAGAATATGTTTAGAAGAGACGTAGGCTTGGTTTTTGACAGTGACCCTAACTTAATAGATGGGTTAACAAGAGAAACACGAACAACAAGACAAAGACATTTCGGTGGAAGAATAGAAAGTGATATAAGATTGAATCGTGAGCTAAGAATGAATGACAGTCTACATTTGGACGCATAAAATCGTATTGGTGGAGAGTAATTGGTAACAACACACTTAATTTCGATGTTCATGTTAGTATAAATAAGTAAGAATATCAACATTTAAAAACGGAAGAGTTTCAAAGTTTCACTTTTCAAATAATAAAGTTAATCGATTTAACCACCAGGCCATACCTCTCGGCTCGTGAATCTGAGGATCGCTGGTTGAAATTATGCTTTCCCTCTCATTGGTCAAAGTTTACCCCAACATTTTCAAAATTCGTGACTTATGTAATGTCTTTTTTATTAATATGAACATTATCCCACAGGATAAAAGAATGTCATTGGTATGTTAAGTTTTTGGAAGAAGCTGGTTTGATAACTTTATTGTTTTAAAATATTTGAATATTTAAAAAAATTGCCACCTTCTAGTGGTAAATATAAGTCGTTGGTTTTCCTGGTAATGTGTAATGCCTAAGAGTTTAAAATTTATACACATTAAAAAACGTATCAGGTATGAAATGAAAAACATAAGGTCCTTATGTCACTTTGTTTATTTAATGCAAAGCAACAAAGTGAGCAATGTGATCTTTGTTTGTCGTATAGAACCAATACCAGATATTAGCGATTTAAGTTACTAAAGTCATTGATAAGACGTTGGGGGAAGAAAGAGAACAGTTGTGTTTGTGCAGCATAAGTAATCTTCGATTTTATTAAAGGGTAGGAATGGAACATTTTAACTTCTACTTCACAATTAGCTGAAAGGAAATAAGAGGAGATTCATAAATAGAATAGCGTATGTGATATATTATTTGTTGCAAAAAATCCCACTGGTGTATATATATATATATGTCTGTTATAATAACGTTTAATGGAAATTGAACTCATATGAACAGAAAATTATCTATATATATGTATAAATAAAAGTATAGTGCATATTGAAACCAATTACAACTGTAATAAAATAATTTATAGTTATCTTCAAACATCAACTTTTTCAGGATAACAAAGAGAAAGTTTGCAGCTCTTTGTTAACCTGAATATAACCTACACAGGTGGAAACGTTGTTGTCTACTTTATTTTAATAAAAGTTTTAATACCCATACCAAACGTCTTGAGATAATTTTTCCTTCAAGTTGGTTTCTCGTTATCATGAATAAACTTCCCCAATACTTTGAAAATTATTAAAGTTAATTAAATAACTTACTTAAAACAACATCGACAATTCTATGCTTTTAATTCAACTGATATTAAACTTTATATGTGTTTTTTTTTCCCTTTTTACAGCTTCTTAGAATTGGATTATCGCCAGTAGAAGTGATGTTGTGAAATCTTTCTTTTGTTCAATCAACAACCCGTAGGTAATATAGTGAAAGAAAAATTTATTGAAATTACTGTAAACTAAATTTTGATATGAATAAATTTTGCATTGAAACTATTTTAATTTTTGTGTAACAGAAAACAAAGAACATTTTGTTTGTTTGTTTTTGAATTTGCATAAAGCTACTCGAGGGCTATCTGTGCTAGCAGTCCCTAATTTAGCAGTGTAAGATCAGAGGGAAGGCAGCTAGTTATCACCACCCACCGCCAACTCTTGGTATACTCTTTTACCAACGAATAGTGAGATTGACCGTCACATTATAACACCTTTAAGGCTGCAAGGACGTAATTAAACAGCGGTAGCAAACTAAACATAAATATGTGAGACAACATATATTCATTCACAAAAATGTTTTGTTCCTGTTTATATGAACAGTAACTGGATAGTGGTGCTGGACTGTACAAGACAGTTCAGTTGTTTCTTTACATTTAAGTACAAAACAGCAGAAGGGACTTCTTCGGATATGTCTTTCACGGGTATCGAAACGTTCAGCATCCTGGGACATTATATAAAATATAAGTGGTTATTAGGGGGTGGGATAACTGGTACCTCGGCGAAAAGTCCTAATATGCTACACTTTGTATGTTCTTGTTTTGATAGGAAGTTGTTTTTTGTGTCATCATAAGAAGATATGTTACAAAATGTTAAACTCAAATTTTACAACGAAGTGTAAGAATTATAATCAGTGATGTCGAGAGAACCCGCTTTTAGAGAATATATATGCAAGAATTCTAAGTGTGATTCATGTTCTGAAGTCAAGTTTTAAGTATGAAAGATTTAGTTTTCTCGGAGATTGCAATAATTTTATTAGAATATGCCGATGCTATAACTAAACCAACAGACCAGAGTATCGTATGAGAGTATCGTATAATGAACGATATTACTTTAAAGTAACACCTACAACTTCTCGTGTTAGGCCTAACTAAGCCTGTTAAATTTGACTGAGCCTTCACATTTCAAGAAATTGAAAGTAGGGGTTGTACAAAGTGCCAATATGTTGTTTTAAACGAAATCGAAACTCAAGACAAGTTGTTTAGTTAGATATAAGTTATCACACTGAGACTTCTACTCTGCTCTTCGACCCTTAAATGCAAACGAGATGATGAAAACTTTGTGTCTCAAGTAACATCAAAAAAGAATGTTTTAAATGTATTTAAAATTGTTTTTCTTATGGCTTTAAACAGAAATTGGATCAACTAAACTCAGAAGGGCCTTTAGGTAAAGTTCCAGCGTCATTTATTCACGATTCTTTTGGATATGACATGCATCTTGAAGATTATATGTTTTGGAACGAATGCAAAAGTACTTTATTTGTAACTTACGTTACAATTGACGTCAAAACACGAGATAAACAACATCCAATCACCTTATAGTTAAGTGATTTTTTATTATCAGCAAGTGCTCCGTTTTTTTATCCTGGTTTCTAACAACACTTAAACATAAACATCAATTGAACTGCTGCATAACGATATAAACAACAAAGCTTGAAATTACTTAAAATCGTTGTCTGGTAATCGAAATCGTTAAAATCCTGCTTTATTCCAAACAACAAATTATTATCAAGCAAAACATTGAAGGATTAATTTTTGTCCACGTGACTAACGTGGTTGGTTTAACCTCAAAAAAGGCACTTGTAATGGATATTAAAATGTATGTGTTGGAAAGATGAGATGATAAAAAGGTGTTTAATGTATAATGGAGTGAAAAACAGTAATGACATTATTACATTTTCGTTTGTTGTTTTTTTTCCAAACTTTGTGAAAATCGTGTTGTTGTTTTTAAATAGATTTTTCAGAGTGAACAAGTTGCTTAATGACAGTTGATTATCTAAAGGGTTGAAAATATATTTAAAACTATTTCTACGTATGAATTACTTCGAACCTTGCGCATTGAAGACTCCTTTATATTTTCTTCTGTGGAATATCATAGCTTCGTCAACGACGACTTGTTCTTACTACACAATGCAAGAAAACAAGTTGAAACGAAACTAAGATAATTAATTGAGCAACTGAAGTGCTTATCTAAGAAAGTAAACAAATACTCTTAGTACCATTAGAGAAATGGAAATTTTTTTTTCATTGCTTTTGAACAACAGGTACAAAGATATACAACTTCGTTTTCCAATATAAAAAAAAATATTATGAAGCAAATTAACTTCATTTTTTTAGTTATGAAGCTGTAATAAGATAATGTTGCTTTTGTTTGCTGTTTTATATAAAATTTTTACACAATGTATACCTGTGTTTCACCTACTGTGGGTATCGAAATTTTAACGTTATAAGCTATTAGAATTGAGAAAGAACTACTGGGGCATTAATTATCATAACATTAATATAAACAATGGATTAAAAAAGCTTCATTTTAACCTAAGTAAAACGAACCGACGTAACGTATTACTTTTACGCTTGTTTTGGTTTTTCTTATTTTTAATTCTTTATTATTATTATAAACAAACAATATTATAAAAATATACCAGTTATAATATATATTATTACTTAAAATAATATATAATTATTTTGCTTGTTTGTAATTAAACACAAAGTTAAAAAACGGGCTATTTATTTTCTGAAAAACCACTGATATAGAAACCTGGTTTCTAGCGTTGTTAGTCCACAAACATACCACTGTGCGATAAACGAAGAATGAACTTAGCTCTTTTATTTCTCACAAATATTCCCTTAAGTTATAATAGTGCCAAATCACCGCCACTATACAAATACGTAACCTTCCAGAATACCTTTAACATGTTAACTAGATTACAGCTAAGATCGTTCTTCCTTTTTAAACTTCACGCAAAGCTACACGAGGACTATCTACACTAGCCGTCCCGAATGTAGCAGTGTATGATTAAAGGGAAAGCACCTAGTCATCACCACTCACTGCCATGTTTTACGCTACTCTTTTTACCAACGAGTAGTGGAATTAGCCACCATATTATAATGCTTCTCCAAGGCTAAAAAGGCGAGTATGATTGATGTGACGGAGATTCGAACCTGTGATTCTTCGATTACGAATCGAATGCCCTAACCACCTGGACATGAAGGACTTATTCACGATTTAAATTATTTTTAATCGAACAAAGACGTCCGACAAGGTTAGGTGGTTGAGATGGCACTCGACTCATAATTGATCTGAGTATCACGGGTTCGAATTCTCATCACACTAAACAGCTCACCCTTTTGGTCGTCGGGCGTTATAATGTTACAGTCAATCCTTCTATTGGTAAAAGAGTAATCCAAGACTAGGCGGTAGGTGGTGATGACTAGCTGCCTTTCCTCTAGTCTTACACTGCTAACTTAAAGACGACTAACGCAGATAATACTCGAGTAGCTTTGCGTGAAATTCAAAACAACTCAAACCAACTGAACATAAAAGTTAACATCTTTAATAATTTTGTTGCTAAAGGTATTTCGCAATAAAGAATAAATGATATACCTACATTTATTTTTAAAATTTGGGAACATACTGATTAATTTCTTGAAGATATTAATTTAAAGCTCAAAATTAAGTGTATCAAATGTTGATTCTGTTATTGAAAATACATGTCGTTTGTAATGAAGTAATATTTTGACTTGTTGTTATTCAATGATTTTAGGACCACATTATTTGAATTACATATTAATAATCTGAAATATGTTTCCCTCAAGATTGAGTAAATGTCATGAAAGAATTTTCCCGTGTTTGTTGACCAATATTTGCAAATTATCGAATCATTGGTAATCTTAGCCAAGTAAATACAATGTTAAGTTCTGTTTTGGTTTGTTTCGAATTTTGCGGTCAGCTACACGAGAACAATCTGAGCTAGCCATCCCTAATTTTGCGCTAAGACTAGATGAAAGACAGTTAGCCATCACCATCCAACGTCTACACTTGGGCTACACTTTTACTTAAAATAGTGGGATTGGCCGTCACATTGTAACGTTCCCAAGTTGAAAAGGCGAACATGTTTCGTGTGACGGGAATGTTCAGTTACTGACGTATGGCAATGTAAAAAACAAAGTAAACGAATTACATGATATATATAAAAACATAGTTACGTTTGTTTGTGTCGTTTGTTTTTTATAACAAGAAAAATCAAACTTTATATTAAAAATTGCTATGCATTTCCATAATAAAAACATTCATTAATTCATTCATAACCCGAGGGTCACGGGTTCGGATCCCCATCACACCAAACCTGCTCGTCCTTTCAACTGTAAGGGTGCTATAACGTTTCGGCCAGTTCCACTATTCGTTGGTCAAAAGAGTAGCCTAAAAATTAGCGTTGGGTTGTGATGACTAATTTCATTCCCTTCAGTCTTACACAGCAAAATTAGAGACGGCTAGTGCAGATAGTCCTCGTGTAACTTTGGGCGAAATTCAAAACAAACAAAGAATCATTAATTCATACTTACTTCCCTCTAACAAACAGTGTTATCAGTATGTTTCTACCTGACCATCACAATAGTTGATGTCTCTGAAAATCTAAGATATCAGTGAGAGGTTTAGCGAAACGTTTTTTGTTTGTCTTGGGAGAGGTAAAATTTATTTTGTTAATCGGTGTCTTGAGAATGAAACAGTCATGTTTATGGAACTTTTAACTTGTGTTAAAATTTAGAAAGATAAATTATTTTTTTCGTACTAAAGAAAGTTCAGAGAGATTATATTGTAGAATACAATCTTTGTTTCATTATATCCCAGTATGGAAATTAAAGTCTAGTCATCTCATATGTCGTTATAGTACGCTTAGATACCGTACACTGCAGTTCAGAAACAGTCGAATTTTTTACGAGTAAAAATTGTCAAGATACATTTCATCCCAATACAGAAAGTTCAGAGATATTATACTATTATATAAGAAACGTAGATTAAGATACACGTTTTTTAGTTTTACAGCCAAAACAACCTGCTGTAGGACATATAGAGAGTTATTAACAGGAGTCGTGGCGATCCTTCAAGGTGGAGGATGATGGCTCTCTAAGATCATACATGGGTCCGGAGATAGCTAATGAACCCAATCCTTGATGCACAGGCCTTCTGGCTGTAATGGCAGGTCAGTTTAGGGGAAGGAGAGGTTTCAGTAGTAGTTGGCGTTGTTTTATCTTTTCTCGCTTCTTTTCAAAATGTTGGAAACTTTTTAAACTTGGAAGACGTAAGTGCGTGAGTTGACTTAACGACTGAATGACGTTACACACCAGCAGACACACGATGCTTAACAATCAACAAGTTGAGTCCAATGGCAAGAAAACCAAGACGATTAGAACTTGAAGAACTGCTGCAGCCCTCGTCCGTCCATCCTGCCGTTGAGGAGTCCAGGGTGGGGTCTTGGGGTTGGGTCATTTTTTCTCAGGAACTCACTCTCGATCTTGCCAACATGGATGACACTACCAGGAACGTAAGCCTCCCGACGACATCGCTCTCAGGATCATTGTCACGCGCATACTTTCTCACCACGACAAGGTGACGATCCGACTGGAGAGTTAAGAGGAGTAATAGTTTAATGATTTTCTATCTTCTGTCTTTCACACTCTGGTAACCCAAACTATCCCGTGTTTATAGTTATTGAAATTTTACTTCCCATACCAAATTATAAGGCAATCTATTATGAAACTCGTGATATATAACGTGGAAAACCTTAATTGTATTTCTTCCTTTTTTATCTTCATTCGCAGCGATAGTGTTGAAACTTTATTTGATAGGAAACAATATTTAACTTTCATAAAATTTTTGTTAAAATTTGGTACACAGATGGATCTTTTTTACCCACATTTACAAACCTAATCTGATGTAAATATAAGCGACATTTGCGAAGTTATTCCACTAAAAGCGCTTAAACTTGACGAAAATGTTTCACATGCCTACGTAAAACGTCACGTGAGTTATCGGTCTTACATTTTTAATATTCAGCTTCACCTACCAATAAAAGTGCACCGTTTTTAGTTCATCGTCATTAGGATTAATTAATGTTGATTTAGAGAAACAAACCCATGTGATGAAAGGACGAGCAGATAGAAAAATATTTGTTAGACCAAGCAAACTATATTAGCTGTTTCAAGCTCAAATTATCAAAACAATCACAAGAGTCGACGGTTGTTATTGATTATTTATTGCCAACTTTTCTGGACAATTTTACTATATTTATTTAAAATTATCCTAATCAAAGAACGTACAGCATCAGGTGATGTTGAATGAAGCATCAGTATAACTGATGATGTTTGATAGAGCTATGTCGATTTCATAGTGTAAATGACAAAATTTGTTAGTCTACACTCCATGGCGTTACTATAAATAAGCTAATAACACTGTTTAGAGAAGAAAACGTATCTGTAAAGCTTTGTTTTGAATAATACGGCTGTGATCTTATACATTTCTTATTTGATGGGATTTGCTAACGTGTATTGATAAAAAGTCTAATCAAATTAAATGTGAAAGTGATGTGCGGCGAAAAGGAAGAATTAAATGTGTGACTTAAAGGAATGAAATTAAAATTGCAGGCCAAACTGGTAGCTATACCTTTATGCCCTAAACTGAACGATCAACGTAGCCAGGCTAATTGATGAATGAATATATTCTTTAGAATTATTTATTGTCAATGTTACAAGTGTACCTAAAATTTTAACCGCCAATTTTGAATTCATTCTATTACGGCTAGAAAGGAAAGGTGTTTAAAAAGAAACTTTCCACTCTTATCTTTGTCATCACTGAATTCGATTGTCGTTCAATACAAGTCGCGTGAATTGATCTATGTGATGAGAGACAAAAGATTCTGTAAAACACTGTTTACATTTCAAGTATAATACTTTAAAAGTTACGTGTTAAGTGCTGAAAGCACAAATTAAGTTGAACGTGGAATAAATTATAGTTACGGCTCTGTCTTTTACATGAGTGAGGAAGCAGTCACATTATTTTAATATCAATAACAATTTAAGAAAAAAAAATATTTCTAAGCATAAAGGTGTAATTTGTTCTGAGAGAACATACTACATGTTTCACAAAACATTTGTCTAACTTGTTCAGACACATCAATGTTTAGTGGAAACATGCAGTACGTTACCTTAGAACAAATGACTTCATTATATTTAAAATCTTTCTTTGCTAATTTATTATTACTGTGGTTTGCTTAAACGGCACACTTTCGTGTTAATAGAAGTATTATTGTTTTCGTGCATACAAAAAAATAAATAACTTTTACAGACATATTTAAAGTAGATGTCCAAATTTACACATTCTTTGAACGTCAAATTGCATTATCACTTTTGCTTCATTAGTATTCATTCTTAAGAAAACTATCGCAAGACAGGGGAAGTCGATCAGAAGTGAGGAGATGTAGAAATCTAAACGAGAAACTTGGCAGAAATGATGAAGCATTGTGCCAGTTGATGCTCAAAACAGCCATCATTGCTCTAGAGATGTGGTCGAGATTTGTACTGTTTAAATTTGGCGCATTTAATACATTTAATTTGATAATAATCTTGGTTCGTTTCTTTTATATTCCACTTCAATATGTAAGAAATGTCCAGGCTTAAGTACTTATTTCAAAATTAGTAGAAATGGTAGTTAAACGTATGGAACAGAAGAGGGTGGGAAATTTAAAGAGCAGAAATGATACATTTGTTCTACACGCTATAGCTGCGTATTGTATTATTGTATATTTTGGAAAAAAAGTTGTGTGTTTGTATTTTTCTAAAACCAAAGTCACATAGGGCTCTCTGCTCAGCCCACTGAAGGAAATCGAACACCTGATTGTAACGTTGTAAATCCAGAGACATACCGCTGTACAAGCGGGGAACAGAAAAACACATTAGAATGCTAAAATATTTACTTACATTCTTTGGTTTGTGGAATATTTTTGTGATGGGACCTTTGCTCAAATTTAAATATTTACGAAAGATTCTGCAGAAACGACATAAGAATTAATATATAAAAATAATTTTACGTATTTCTTACGTTTTGGAAAATTTCATATGAATTTTATTTCGGACTATAAAATTGGCATTCCAGGTTGGGTCAAGATCGGTCAACTCGTCAAGAAAGAAATACGTTGAAAGACAAACTAAAAGTTTTACGCAAGACTGTTATAAAATATCTTGCATACATATAGATATGAATTTATATTTATATAGAAATAAATTTGACTATTAATTAATAAACACACAGGGATACGGTGTTTCTGAACGTTTATATAGAGTTTTCTGAACAAAAAAGTACATTTGGCAAATAATCTTACTGAAGTTTTATCGTTTTCGTGAAGTTAGTATATGATTACGTCTGTCAAAGGTCTCCATGTAGAATACAGGATGCAGATAGCATTATTGTAAAGTTCTGGTAGAAAACTGTTATTAACAGGATCAGTCAATGATTATTTCTGTGCTAGCGGTAATACGTAACAAAGTTTTGTAAATGGAGAACTTAAAATGTAATTAAAAGAAAACTGCGAGAGAGAAATGTAACTTATCTATGGATTTCCAGTCTTTTGATACAAAGCAACAATTACTTTGTATGTCTGTGTTTCTTTTTTCTCCAATCTTCTTACATAAGTACTGATGAATTCAATATTGAAATTATCGGTGAATAGTTTAGTCAATTTGGAAATGTTTTACTAAAGGATTAAGAGAAAAATAAAAGATTTTCAAGACGTTGTTTCAGAGAATAAAAACTTCTAAACCAGTAATTAACTGATGTTTACTGAACCTTGAGAGTTTTAGTGAAGTTTGAAAAATATTCTTGAATCATAATTCAATAACAGTAACCAATTGTTTCTTACTTTAGAATCAACAAATGTTTCCACATAATATAATCAACGGTTCTTTTTCATAAAATTACAAGGTTTCAGAGTTAACTGAAACTTCTTCTTAGTATAATTATAAATTCATTAAAAGTTGAAGCACCATCTTGATAAGTTGGAATGATGTCAAACATTCAGTGTACGTCAGTATGAAATAAAAAATTACTAAATTTTCTCTAACATTTTATAGCTTTGATCTATCTTTGTTTGCAAATGCATCTGAGAAAAATCCAAATATTAGGTACGTCTCTTGTTATTAATTAAAAACTAATAAGTAGCAATTTGTGTATTAGCTGTTTTGTAACTTAGTTGTAGAGCCTTCAGTGTGATTATGTCATAACACTTCACTATATAAATACGTAAACTTTTACATAATCAACTAACTTACAACTGATATCAACGTCTTTTACCTTATCGCAGCACAACGAACATGAAGACAGTGGTAAGTGTTCTACAGTTTATTCTATAAGTTAATTATTTGCCAAACGTAAACACAACTCATCAGAGACAAATAGCTGTATTTGTTGCACGGTATAATTTCAATATCAGAAGTGGCAGTCCTCTACGTAGAATAATGTGAGATAATTTGACAAAAAATAAATTCTCATGATACGAGACCTGATCTCATTGTGGGATATTGTTAGTGAAATATAAATTTGATAACAATATTCTTTGAAAGTTATTAAATTTTAGTATAAAAGAATTCCCAGTAAAACAGCACTGTGATAAATGTTCTAATCATATAAAACAACAAACAGAAGTAATTATGTTGAATTTTCCACCAGGCTACTCGAGTGGTATCTGTCACAACACCAGTAAGATAACACTAATGTTGATTAGATTCATTAAGTTAATCAACATTTGTAATTTCAATTACAATTATTAATACAAATTAGGCTAAATGATTTAAACAAAAGAAGAATATTGTCATTTATTTTATATTAATCTGTTCTATGTAAGAAAATTTCACAATAAAATCTTAAAGCTTTACGGGGAAAATGTTATACGATAGGCTAATTTATATTGTAATTGTTTGTGGGTGTTTCTGTGTTTGTTTCTCTTTGTAAAATAACTTTGTTCTACACAATTTCCTCAAGGACCAAACGAGTAGGTTGTTTGTTTTTTAATGGTCATAGTTTTATAAAAGATATGATTTTGATATTTATTTCTATTACAGATTTCCGTTCTGCTTTTGATGACTACGGTCTTCACTGTAGGAAGTTTCGCTAAAAATGGAAATAACAAAAACATCCGGAACATCTACGATGGTTACTGTGGTCCTAGAAACAGAGGGAGTGGAAGGGGAGTTATTGACCTACCTGGCTTTGACGTCGATCCAGGTTTTGGAAGACATAATGGAAATGGAAAAGGCAACAAAAAAGGGTTGGGAAGAGACGCCATCAGAGACTTAGACATGTAACTTCATCCCAAGTTTGACTTAGAAAGCGGTGGACGTTACGACAGTGGATTGGGAAACGGAAGAGGATTGGGTAGATTCCCAAACGGGAACGACGGTCTACATTTAGGCGGAGGAAATAGTAATGGCAGAGGAAATGGTAATGGCAGAGGATAATTCGTGACAGCTAACTGAGGTGAGTATTATTGAGTATTTGAAACTTTAAATATGAAAATATTGCAAAGTTCCACTTTTCTCGTCAGAAGTGTAAATAATTTAACCTTCCAGCCACGCTGCTCGACAATCAATCTGAAGAAACAAACTTGAACCTGTTTTTTTACTAATGTTGATGTCCCACAGCTGGTACAGCGGTAAGTCTATGGATTTACAACGCTGAAATCAGCGTTTCAATTCCCCTCGGTGGACTCAACAGAGAGCTCGATGTGGCTTTGCTGTAAGAAAACACACACACACTGATGTTAATTGCATGGCATGGCCAGCTGGTTAAGATGCTCGACACGTGATCAGAAAGTCACGGGTTCGAATCCCCGTCACGCCAATTTATTCTCGTCCTTTCAACCGTGGTGGCGTTATAATGTTACTGTCAATCCCACAATTCGTTTGTTTAAAAGTAGCCTAACAGTTGGCGGTTGGTAGTGGTGACTAGCTTTCATAAATTGATAAATTAGGGTTGGGTAGCGCAGATAGCCCTCGTGTAGCTATTTGTGAAATTAAAAAACAAGAAACAAACCAATTCAGTAATACAAACTTTAAAGGAGGTAAAGTGATGAAGCAGTTCATAATTTTTGGACAGAAACATATTGACTGACCGACATTTACCCCCACGTATTAAAGCGGTTTGTCTGCGGTTTCACACCAGTAGAAACCGGAATTTGATACTTATTGTGGGTATGCGTAATGTATAAGAATTTAAATTGATACACACTAAACAAAATGTTAAGTATGCAATGAGAAACATGAAGGTTTCAGTTCACGTGTTTTTTTAGTGCAAAGCTACACAGTAGGCGATTTGCAATTTATCCACCATATATAACCCAACATCTGTTATTAGCGTTTTAAGTCCCTAAAATCACCGATAACTCGTTAGGAGAAGAAAGAGGACTGTTGTATTTGTGCAGCATAAGTAATTCTCAGGTTTAATAAAACGGTAAAAATGAAATATTGTAACTTCTACTTTACAATTGGCTCTAAATAAATAGGAGTATATTCCTTAAGGGAATTGGTTTTATGATATATAATAAATAAATAACTAATTTTAACTTAAAAACAAATGAATCAAAATGCGATTAATTTATTTTTTGTTTCGGCTTCTTTTTTTATGTTAAAATAAATTATACAATTAGTAAGAGGTTTGGATTTGCTGTTTATAACGCAGTCCTTTCTCATGATTTTCGGGTTCGAATTACCATCAGACGAAACATGTTCGCCCTTTCAACCATTGAAGTGTTATAATGTGACGATCATTCCACTATTCGTTGGTAAAAGAGTGGTCTAAAAGTTGGCGGTGGGGTGGTAATGACTAGCTGCCTTCCCTCTAGTCTTACACTGCTTGTTTTTTGTTTGTTTGTTTTTTGAATTTCTCACAAAGCTACTCGAGGGCTATCAGTGCTAGCCATCCCTAATTTATTAGTGCAAGACAAAGTTCTACACAGGACTGATGATATATTTTAGCTATAATTTGTACATATGGATATTTGGAATAACTACAACATTATGATGGCAATTTGTCTTAATTCGTTCTTTGACCAATAAAAAGAATAAGTTGGTTAATATTAAATTATTATACTGTGCCGATAAAATATATATATATTTACAGTTGTTTGTATGTTTTTAATTTTCGCGCAAAACTACACGAAGGCTATCTGCGCTAGCCGTCCCTATTTTAGCGGTATAAGACAAGAAGGAAGACAGCTGGTCATCACCACCCAATGTCAACTCTTTGGCTACTCTTTTACAAACTAATAGTAATTTAATATCACATATTAAAGTACGACTGAAAGGGCGAGCATGTTTGGTGCGACCGGAATTCGAACCCATGTATATATTTACAATAAATTATAATAAACTGGATTTAGAGATAATTCCGTATGCAGTTGTGAAGAAGCAAAGAAAAACTTAACGGATCTATATCTTAAAATACATGACAAATGTATGATTTTGATATAATGAGACCTTTCCTCACAGCTGTACAACGATTGTTGTGTTAGGAGCTGAACAAACATCAGTTGAAGTCATGCATTGCTTGGTGTAGTTCTCTGTTTTGTTTAACGCAATTGATTCAAATCTATTCTTCAGAAAATGGGATATGATATTTTTATAATTTTGAATACTTGAGAAAAAACAACTTGTAACACTGATCTACCTAATTTCTTTGATGCGTTTTCAATCAACCAGTGTAGCTTGAAATCACTACTTACTAATTATGTTTAACAGCATTTTAGAAACCATATTTATAACAATGTGTTAAATATTGTACAACAAGATTTAATCAGTATACGGGGATAAAATACAACAAATCTATATAGTTTAATTATTCGTTCTACGTTAGTACAGCGATATGTCTCCGGATTTACAACGCTAAAATCATGGGTTCTATTCCTTTCGGTGGGCTGAAGCGACAGTTCCATGTGGGTTTGTTATAAGAAAAACACACACAAATTAATTATTCGAAGATTTTAGTTCGATACCGTTAATAAAACAATGACTATTGGTCATCACCTGCTGTTATTTTAATAACTGAACCAAAAATGTTCAATAATTTGTATTGTAAGATATTTGAAGAAAAGACATTTTGCTACATATACAGAAATGAATAGCATTCTTATATCACAGGAACATCTTATTTCAAAGCTTTAAAAGTGATTACCGAACTAATATATTACGTAAATAATATTTATTTGTAAGGGGAAAAACTGTTTTATTTTTTGGAATTTTAGTATTCAACATAAGTACAGAAAGCTACACAATGTGCTATTTGTGCTCTGCCCAGCACGGGTCTCGAAAATTTTAGCGTTGTAAGTCCGCAGACATACCACTGGGCCACTTGGGGCCACATGTATATATCTTTGATTGTTATTTCTCCAGACATTTCCAATATTTTGAAAATGTTTGGCATATCATATCATATCCCAAACTTATTTGTTGTTTATTTTGTGTTGACTGTTTTTTTCTCTTTAGCAATAACCAAACAATTTGTTTATTGAAATTCACACGTAAATAATTTATCTACTAACACGATTTGATATGAACACGTGAATAACCTGTCCACTCACACGATTTGATATGCACACTTAAATAATCTGTCTGTTGATACGGATTTATGTACATGCGTAAATAATGTGTCTAGTCATACTGAATGATTTTCACACGCAAACATTCTGTCTATATCACAATTTGATATTCATACTCATAACTAGCCATTATTAAAACCAAAGGTTAAATGTATTGTTAAGTTGTACAATTTTTATTTAAACACTAAAAAATTCTTTACCGTTAAATAGATGAGAATGACCACATCAGTGAACGGTACCTGATACTTATTCTAAAACAAATAACTACATTTTGTGCTAGGTGACTTTATAGAAGGTCACTTTTGTCTTCACTAACTCAGGAATATTTTGACAAACAACAGTTAACAATTACTAACTATATATAGATACGGTGTTCTTTAACATTCATATTTATAAACATTAAAAGAAAATTTTATAAATGGTATTCCCGATATTTTACCGTCTTCTTGGAGCCATTATTATAATAATTTTGATAGAACGTCTACGTGTACTACACAGGATGAAAATACCGTTACAGTGATGTTCAGGTTATAAAATGTTGGAAGCATAATACATCAAGAAATATTTTTATGGAGGCAAAAATACATAACAATGTCTTGTAAATGGAGAATTTAAGATGCTATTAAGAGGAAATAAGCGAGAGAGAAATGTAACTTATCTATAGATTTCCAGTCTTTCATCACGTTTTCGAGACTTTTTTTCAAATAAAAAAATGTTACTAAACCGGTAGTTCACTGATGTTTACTGAACCTTGACATTTTTTCTTACTTTACAATTAACAAATATTTCCACATAATATAACAAATACGACCTGAAACATGTTCTTAATGTAATGATAAAGGTGTAAAAAATGTAATTTACTGTTCCACGAACTGATTAATCTTTGTTTAATAATCCATCTGGGTAAAAGTCAAATATAAAGTACGTCTTTCGTTATTAATTAAAAACAAATAAATATCAGTTTGCGTCATAGTTCTTTTGTTTATCACACATAAAGCCTAAAGTATGATTGCGTCATGTCACCCCACTATATAAATACGTAGCTTGATATAATCAACTATGATACAACCGATATCAACATCTTTTACCTTATTGTAGTCTAATGAACATGAGGACAGTGGTGAGTGTTTTATAGTTTATATTATCTGTTAATTATTTACCAAAGTGCAACATAACTCACCGAAGACAAATAGTTTTATATGTTGTATGGTATCATTTCAGTATGAGAAATAGCAGTCCTAAACGTAGAATAATATAAGATAATTAAATTAAAATTAATTTCCTATCATAAGAGACCTGATCTCATAATGAGACATTGTTTGTGAAATAAAATTGATAACACTATTCTTAAAGGGTATTCAAATTTAGTATAACAGAATTCTCAGTAAACATCACTGTAACAAATGTTCTCATCTTATACGGAAATGAATAATTTTACTTAATTTATATTTAAACTAATCTATTTAAAAATAACTCTCAATGAAAGTTAAAAGCTTTAAGGGGAAAATGATATGCGATAAATCAGTTAATATATTTGTGTGTTTGAGTATACGCCTGTGTAAAAAAAAAAACAACTTTTTTACATACAAACTTTCCACAATGAGAGAGTAGATTATTTAAATAGTCACAATTTCGAAACAAAGTTAAATTTTGATAGATATTTTATTACATGTTTCAGTTTTGCTTTTGTTTACTTAGTCTGCACGAGCCCAATAGTTGCTCTACACTGATTAATTAGAAACGGAAAGCGCAGATAGCCCTAGTTTAACCCTCTGTGAAATTAAAAAAGAAGAAACAAACTAATTCAGGAATACAAAATTGAAAGGAAGTAAAATTATCAAACAGTTTATAATTTTTTGTTAGAAACTTACTGATTGACCAACATTTATCCCCAAGTGGCACAGCGGGATGTCTGTGGACTCACTTACACCAGTGGAAACAGGGTTTTGATAATCGTTGTAGACAGGCAGAGACAGCCCACTCAGTAGTTTTGTAAACAGTTTCATATTTTAATGCCTGACGTTTAAAATTAAACGTTCTTAAAGAATTATGGTTCCTAATAATGATGAAATATAACTGAATATATCTCTAGGGAAGTAAAGTGTAAGTTCACAGACCAATAATAATATAATTTATGGTTTGATTACTAGCAGCTGACTGACAGCAGTGTTTCACATTTTCGTACATTAGACACATTAAGATATTCTTATGTAACATATCTTTCACGATGATACTTCATGTCACGTAATAAAGTTTTTTAAAATAACTGACTCAAAAATGTTTTATTTTTTAATGTGAATATTATCTCACATGATTTAAGAATGTATAGTCTGGTATTTTAATAAATATCACACCTTATCGTTGCTGGTATGCTAATGTTTGCAACAAGCTTCTTTGTTAACTTTACTGTTTTTTAAAATTGTTGAATATTTAAAGAATTCGCCGCTTTCGGATGGTTAATATAAGTAATTGGTTTTCTAAGTAATGTATAAGAGCTTAAAATTTATACACATTAATGAACGTGTTAAGTATGAAATTAAAAACATAAGGGCCTTGGGTAATGTTGTTTTCTTAATACATTGCTTCACAGTGGGCTACTTGAACTTTGTTTATCGCATAGAACTTACACCATATATTAGCGATTAAAGTCACTAAAGTCATCGATAACTATGTAAAGATTTATAAAGGAGACAGAGTTTACGATAAGCCACGTGTTACACAAGATCCAACTGGTATTTATATATACATTTTATACATACTTTTATTGAAAATTAAACTTTTAAAGTAGAAAGGTTTTATATATATATATATAAGTCAGAGTTTGTTGAAACCAATTACAAAATTTATTAAATACATGTAGGATATAGTGTATAGTGCAGCCCAAAATTATCAAAATTCTTGACTTATGTAATATTCTGCTCTTTTAATAACTGTCATACAATATCGTCAGTAGTTTGTTAATTTTTGGAAGAACCTGCTTTGTTAACTTTACTGTTTTTAAAAGTTTTGAATATTTTATAAAAATGCTGCTCCCTGAATGTTAAGAAAAGTAATTTGTTTTTTAAATAATGCATAATGTCTAAGAGCTTAAAATTTCTACACATTAAAAATTATTATTCTGAAATGAGAAACATGAGGGCCTTAGCTCAAGTTGTTTTCTTAAAGTAAAGCTACATATTGGGCTATGAGAAATTTGTAATCACATAGAACCACTCAAGTCATTGCTAATTCGTTGGGATATGAGTGAGGACTGTTGTATTTGTACCGAATAAAAATTTTCAGTTTTATTAAAGGGTAAGATTGGAACATTTTAACTTCTACTTTACATGTAACTGTGAAGAAAGAGTTGAAGATTCATAAGTTGAATAACCTGTGTGATACGTTATATCTCAAACAAGATCCCAGATATTTATATATAAGTCTGTTATATTAACATTTTATGTAAATTAAACATATATAAATAGAAAAATTACGTGTGTGTATATATACACATTATTGAATAGTTCATATGAAACCAAATACAACTGTAACAAAATAATTTGTAGTATTTTTAAAACACAAACATCCTGCGATTAACAAAGGGAAAGTTTGCAGCTATGTGTTAACCTGAAGTTAAACTAAGATTGTGGAAACATTGTTCCCAACTCTATCTGAATAAAAGTTTTAATATCCATACCAAACGTCTTAAGACTAATTTTTTATTTCAATAAAGTTTCTCGTGACTACGAATAAACTTCCCTTATCCTTTAAAAATCATTAAAGTTGTTACAATAACTTATGACAACATCGACAATTCTGTGGTTTTAATTCTATTGATATGAAAGTTCATACACGTTTTCTTTTTTCACTACTTTTTAGGATACGGATTATCGATAAAAGAAATGATATTCTGAAATCTTACCTTTATTCAAATAACACCAGAAGGTTATATAGTACAACAAAAATATATTCTTCAACTTATTGTAAACTGAATATTGAAATAAAAATTGCATTGAAATTTAGTTTGATTATTTTGTGGTTATAGAAAACACAAAAGAATAAACTGAATCAAGTAAGAAATAAAGTTTGATTTACATTTAAAAGAAAACTTTCGTTAATCTGTCTCGCTGTGTGTTTCTCCTGTTCCAGGAACATTTTTCGATACATATTGAAATGCTTGTTTAGGTTAGTTTATGTAGAACATATTTCGAGTGTTGACAATTCGAAGAAGAAATGTTCTAGAAGAAATATTACCACGTGGTGAAATGTTTGACTCTGAGATTTGTCTTTTATCTGTACTCACATTTTTGTTATCGATATTTGATCTATAAGCCAACTGATAGCATCAACTAATTACAGACTAAACTAAACGAAAAAAACGAGCAGCGGAAACTTTCTCAACATGTTTTATAAAATCATTGTTGTTATATAATCATCATTGTTTTATGCACGTTAGTACTGATACTTCACTGTAACCTGTATAACATTTCTTATTATTAAGCAAAATATTACGAGGCTTCTAAAATATTTGTTTAAAAATTAATATTTCTCTATTAGTGGCCTTGTCTACTACTAGGTTGTTAGGAAGTATTATTTTGTTTCACGTTTTATTTCATATAAATGTTCACTAGTTGATTGCAATAACATTCCTAAATGAAGTAATAGCACTGCTAGGAACAAAGTCTATGAACGGTATAAGTGCAATTATACATTAATTGTTCCAAAAGAAGTTTGAAATGTGTTCTACACAATTATAACATATGTATCTGGTACTACTGGTTATTCGGTACCTTCGAAATTCTCGTAGAGTTGACAATCAAATTATACAAAGTTTTCATTGTTTTTTTGAACAGGCCAGCAAAGCACGTAATAAACACTGAATAAAGAAACAATGGCTTTATAGAGTCAACCGATACCAAGCTGATGTATTTAGAAAAGGAAAGACGACAACATGTAGTTTTGAAAATAAGAGACGAGTATTTCCAAAAAAAATTCTAAATGAATAAAGATATATATCCATTTGTTATCAATGTTATTCTCTTTTGATCAGTTGATATTTTTCTTTAGAAACATAATACTATAAAATATTCATTGTGATAAAGGAAATAATAAATTGAACTAAGTAAGAGTTTGTTTTGTTACCGATTTGTAAATAATTTTACGTGATAGTAAAAAAAATGAATATTAATTTCGAAGTCTGCGTATCTTATGGAAAATCTACTTGTAAAAGCAAAATAACTTGTATGGAATTCAAGTTATTAGTTCAAGGTAATATTGTAAAAGATCTTAGGAACAAAATTCAAAACTCCTTATGCAATGATATTATTGGGTCACACTATCACGTGATAAATTTTGATAGGTAATTAACCAATTCTCCAAGTACTTTTATGGAATATGAAGTAAGATTAGATACAGTAAAAGCTCTCTTTCATAATACAGTTTTATTAGATGTTAAGTTATCTAACAACCTATTTTATGTTAACAAATGAAAGCAGCGGTTGTCAGTCTAAAAGTTCACAATGGATGCTCTACCACATATACAGTCAGAAACCATTATTAGATGTGATTTTATCATAAGTTTAATTTAAAATCTCATTAATCGACAGGCATGTACTGCTTGAGTAAAACTAGATGACGCCATATTCCAGAAAATGTTTGATAAGAAAATTGCATTTATCAAATGAAATCATAATTTCACATCATTTAAGAAAGACTATACTTAAATTTACATATTTCTCCTTTTTTTGTCAATTCCAGTTGCAACATGAAATATTTTTATTGATATATTTTCGTCTTTTCCATTTCAATAGTTATTTGAAACAGTATGGAGGAACGAACTCACTGGCTTTACTTTATGTTAATATTTCCAGATTTTCTGCATTTCAAGAGTTTTATTGTGATATAGGAAAACAATATCACATTTATTGTCGAGTTTAATAAGATTCATCAAAACTGTTAAAATTAAAGCAGTTTGTTATATTCAGCAGCTTCTGATCTTATCAACCAATGGGGATCAGAATTTGATAATTAATTGAGTGATTAATATTGGTGATTGAGAATAAGATTTACACTTATTATCAGTCATAATGTTGACAATTTCCCTTATAATGTAGGTTGTTTCTAAACAAGATATCAAACTAATAGTGTTGAATAATCATGATAAAAAGTGAATTAAACGAAAACTGATAAACATAATAAGATAGATTTACACACCACATGAGACATTAGTGTTAGATCTATTACATTGTAAACCGTTACATATTCTAAATAGTTCTTTAAAGATTTTGAACAAGTAAAAGTGTTCATCATAATAGTATTATAACCACTCTCTATTCATGTTTCTATATAGACAGTCTTATATACGTCAAACATAGTTTTCGGAATGCTATTTAAGTGAGCCATTTAATACAACATACATTATACATATTATAAATTAAATATATTATAGACATTATAATCAATAAAGTTACTGAGACTAACCTTAAAAAAAATTGAAATATATATTAGAAGTTCGCACCTATGCTCAGAAACATAATAGTAAAGTATATCAAACACTTGAATTGATTTGAGATCTATTTATACATTCTCCAAGAGCTGTTAATTGAAAAAATAAAGTTGGTAAAGGAACTTATTTAATGAGAACATGAGTTGTTAAGCATACATGGAGTGCCAACTGAGAAAACATTGTTACGATACAAGTACCTGTCTGTAGAAAATAGCGTTCGGTAAGTTTATTTATATTCAGTTGTATGTGAGTTTTCACGATGGCAAAGCCACATCGAGCTATCTGTTCAGTTGTCTTTAATGTGAAACATAGAACATTAAGTAAATAAGAAATAATTATTGGACGCACCGTAGAGCTTGTTTTGTCTGCAAGACTAACTAACGTGTGTCTTAATTCATGTTTCTTATATAGTCGTACAATATCTCTGAACTTTCTGTACTGGGATAAAATGTATCTGAATATTCTTTACTGGTACAAAATCAATCCGTTTCTGTACTGCGGTGTACGGTGTCTATGCGCACTATAACGGCATATAATATGACTGGACTTTAATTTCCATACTGGGATAAAATGTATCGGAAATTATATTTAATGATACAGTCTCTCTGAACTTTTTTTTAGTGCAAAATTAATTTATCGTTCTAAACTGTAACACAAAACGCTATAATTCTAAGATACTTTCTCTTCTTAAAGGGCAAGCAAAGAGCAACAATATTTAACTGAAACATTTATGATATAAATCCGTACTTGTAATAAACGTGAAATATTTTTCTAAAACTCTTGTGATGTAACAAAACATTTGCAATTAACATATGACAATTTACTAGAACACTTTTGAAATAAATATTATTTGCTTTTATATCTGATGAAACAAATTAATGTTTGTCATTGTTATTAAATACTTGCCTTGATTTTGGAAAATTCTTCGTAATTATGATTTTCTGTTATATTTCTGCTACACTTCCTGGCCCGCCATGGCCAAGCGCGTTAAGGTGTGTCGTGGGTTCGCATCCGCGTGTCGCTAAATATGCTAGCCCTCCCAGCCGTTAGGGCCTGATAACGTTACGGTCAATCCCACTATTTGTTGGTAAAAGAGTAGCCCAAGAGTTGTCGGTGGGTGGTGATGACTACCTGCCTTCCTTCTAGTCTTACACTGCTAAATTAGGGACGGCTAGCACAGATAGCTTTGTGCAAAATTCCAAAACAAACAAGCTACACTTCCTT
Source organism: Tachypleus tridentatus (assembly GCF_004210375.1). NCBI lineage: Eukaryota > Metazoa > Arthropoda > Merostomata > Xiphosura > Limulidae > Tachypleus > Tachypleus tridentatus. The sequence continues at coordinate 156,873,501 of NC_134830.1, forward strand.
CTTGGCGTATTTACAATTGAAATATACATATAACGTAGTTCATTTGTTCTGATACTGTTCTTTAATGTGTACTTTAATCAAAACCACATGAAAAACAAAGTGGCAAGTTTATTTTATAATATGCATATCATTTGTTTTTTTCAGCTGCAGCACAGAGGCTTCTAAAACGGCTCAAAGTTATTATTATTTTATTAATATTTTAAGTAGAAACTACTAACTCTTCATCACCTCTTGATCGATTTGAGAGCTAATTACAATTGGTATACTTGATCGTACCAAAAGTATCATAGATTAATTAAGTATAATCCTCCCCGAATAATTTTAATTGAAGGTAGGTTGATAGGAATCATGAATAATAATAAAATTCTATCAAATATACTCACCCTACCGCTGGTATAAATTGTGTAAGAAAATATAGGTAGTAAAAAGGACACAAAAATTGTCTTGTAGATTAATTTACTCAAATTCTGCTTTACAGATTTTGAAGTGCCCTTGGCTATTTAATTTTTCGTCTTGTTTTATCAAATAATGCTTTTGATAGTAAAAGATGTGTTTTCAGTTATATCTTACTGGAACTATCAGAGTTAACATCTCAACTGCTTGTTTTATTTTTGTTTTTGAATTTCGCGCATAGCTAATCGAGGGCTATCTGAGCCTACCCTTCCCTTATATAGCAGTGTAAGACAAGAGGGAAGGCATCTAACTATCACCACGCTCCGCCAACTCTTGGGTTATTCTTTTACCAACGAATAGTGGGATTGACCTTTACATATATAACGCTCCCACGGATAAAAGAGCAAGTATGTTTGGTGCGACCACGATTCGAACCCGCAGCACTAATTTACGGGTCGAACGCCGGGGACTTTTGGCGGGTGTGAGCTGAGAGATAGGCGAGTTTTCTGCCAACTTTGAGTTTATAGGAATAGTGTAGGAAAATTTAAAACCTTTCCTGCGACAACCACCATCACTTATCTGGGCAAAGGTAAATTACTATACTCACTTGGACAAAAATAATTACCCATATTGTAAGAAACAGCACCAGTTGAATGAGAAGAAAAAAAGAGACGGATTCAACTAGGTCGACGAAAGTGCGGGTCGCCAAGGAAAAAGCGATGCTGACCACTGCAGCGTGAAATGCAACCATGACTCCGGAAAACCAAAAAACATCCATAACGAGTGGTCTGAAAAACAAACAAAGAAGTCATCTTCGCTTGGTGGCCAAAAACTAGAATTAATTTAGAATTTAGAAAAAAATCCCCGTTACTAGCACTTTGTAATGTTGCAAAAGCAAAATTAACATCTCTGGAATGTGATAAAGAAAACAATAAAAAGAATATAAGAGAAAAACGAAAACCAGAAAGAAAAATAGTTAAGTAATTCAAGTGAAAATTCTGAAAACGAAGATGAAGGAGAAGAAACTTCTCATACTGAGGTAGAGATAGTTCCTTCCTGAAGGAGAAGAAACTTCTCATACAGAGGTAGAGATAGTTCCTTACTGAAGGAGAAGAAACTTCTCATACTGAGGTAGAGATAGCTCTTTCCTGAAGGAGAAGAAACTTCTCATACTGAGGTAGAGATAGTTCCTTCCTGAAGGAGATGAAACTTCTCATACTGAGGTAGAGATAGTTCCTTCCTGAAGGAGAAGAAACTTCTCATACTGAGGTGAGATAGTTCCTTCCTGAAGGAGAAGAAACTCATACTGAGGTAGAGATAGCTCTTTCCTGAAGGAAGAAACTTCTCATACTGAGGTGAGATAGTTCCTTCCTGAAGGAGATGAAACTTCTCATACTGAGGTAGAGATAGTTCCTTCCTGAAGGAGAAGAAACTTCTCATACTGAGGTAGAGATAGTTCCTTCCTGAAGGAGAAGAAACTTCTCATACTGAGGTAGAGATAGTTCCTTCCTGAAGGAGAAGAAACTTCTCATACTGAGGTAGAGATAGCTCCTTCCTACACTAAAAATAATACGAATGATGTTACTAACTTAAACAAAACCTTGGATGTTGATAACCCAAAAACTAATAAAGAAGAAAGAGCTAGAACAAAGCGATGAACTAACATGAAAACCAAGAGTTTCTCTAGTAGTGTCTAAAATAAAAAGTAGAAATTCATTACAAAAGGAAACTACACACCCAAAAAACACACCACTTAAAACAAAACACCCAACTTTTTTACTATTATTGAAGGCGTGCCTGGCACATATAATCAACTTCAACTAGCAGCGGAAATTAGCAGATGTAAACCAGGTGTTCAAACAGCAAGCGTCAAGCCTTTACCTTGGGGCGGTGTCCTTGTCCGAGGTCAAGCAGCTGCTGACGTAAATATACTATTTAAAGAATGGCCCAAGAACGCCTTTGCACTTGGGAACATGAATATATATCTACCAGGAACTAATCTACAGCCTAAGACAATAGTAATTCGTAGGGTGCACCACTCCATAACAAAACAGGATATTGAGCAAGCATTACATAAACTAAATATACCATACACTAAAGTAGAAAGAATTATCTCCAAGGTCACTAAAAACCAACAAATTTAGAAAGAGTTTACATGGAACAACATTACAACATCTTGAAACTGATAAATAATGGTATCATTTTGTGGTACCAAATATTCCAAGATGATCACTAAAAACATCAGCATTAGAAGTTACACAGTGTTATAATTGCCAACGATATGAACACGTTTATGCGGCATGTCTAGCAACACCGAGGTGTTGCGGATGTGGCGATGAACACCACATGTAAAAAAGATCAAGCTGAACCAAACTGCTGTAACTCTGGGGAAACACAAACAGTAAATTATAAAGGATGCGACAAATAAAAAGATAAAACAACGCATTTATGATATAAAAACAATAAAACCAACACAAGATAACACACCTAAAACCACAAACACACACAACTAGAGGTCCATTTACCTATGCACAAATGTTGAAAGAAAACACTACACAAACAAAACCACTAATAAAGAAACAACAAACTTCAACCAAAACAGTGAGCAATTTACAAGAACTTAACAAAATCACAGATACAACAAGTAACCAAGAAAATAACAATCTTACAGTGAAGAAAACACAAACGATGAAACAAGTCTAACAGTAAACTTAATTAAAAACATTGTTACAGAGTTCATTACAGAATTTACAAAACCGACCCAATCAAAATATAGCATAGACCTATTCATAGACATCGCTAAAAAACACATAACATCACATATTCCGAGTGGGAGACTCAATAACAGATATTAACCCTGATATTCTTATAATAAGTGTAACACAAATTTATCCTCAGAATAGATTCAAAATATGTAACTATACGTCAATAAGAAGAGATAGAAGAAATAATTAAGACACCAACAGAAGAATTATGTTATAATATAAAAAACACCTTAACGATATTACACTTATACATTTCTACCATAATATAATAAAATTATATATAATTAATTTTTTAACCTGTAATTACGAAACTATGTTGATCTAAATATAAGTTACATATGCGAAGTTAATCCAATAAAAGCGCTTAAACTTGAAGAAAATGTTTCACATGCCTACGTAAAACGTCATGTAAGATATCGGTCTAACATATTTAATATACAGCTTCACCTACGAATAAAAGTGGACCGTTGTTAGCTTTTCGTTCTTAGGATTAATGACAGCTGATTTAGAACAAGAAACCCATATGATACAAAAATATCTGTTAGGCCAAGCAAACAAGATTAGCTGTTTCTAGATCAAGTTTTCAAAACTATCACAGGAGTGGACGGGGTTGTTAATGATTATTCATTGTAAACTTTTCTGAACAGTTTTAGTGTATTTTAGAAAATTATCCTAATCAAGAACGTTTAGCATCAGGAAATGTTATATTAAGTATTAAGCATAGATGGTGATGTGTGATAGAACTATGACAATTTTATAGTATTAATGACAAGAATCTGGCAGTCTAGATTCCATGGCGTTACTATAAATAAGTTATTAACACTGTTTAGAGAAGAAAACGTATTCGTAAAGCTCTGCTCCGAATAAAATGGTTGTGATCTTTTAAATTTATTATTTCATGGTATTTATTAACGTGTATTAATAAAATGTCTATTCAAAGCAACATTAAAGGTGAAAGTGACATCTGGCCATCTATTTTATTTTAAGAAATGAAAGAAGTGGCGGTAAAACTAATTATATTCACTCTTGGTGCTTTACTATCAACTACAGTCAGAAATCTTTATTAGATGGGATTTTATCATAATCTTAAATCAAAATATCCTTAGCTCACGGGTACATAAACAAAAATAAACTTTTTTCGTTTTTTATTCTGTTTAAGTCACACTAGACAGCACTATGTTCCAGAAAATCTTTAAAATGAAATATTTATTAATCAAATAAAATCATGGTTTCAGAACATTTACAAAAGAAACTTAAGTTTAGAGATTTCTCCATTTTTATCAATTCCAGTCCAAACATAAAATACATCTATTAACATATATTCATCGTTTCCTTTTCAATAATTAACTGAAACAGTGTTGTAGAACAGTGTTTTTTCCTTTAATTTAGGGTAACACTTCCATATTTCCTGCATGGTTACAGTTTTAATGAGATTTAGGAAAACAGTGTGACATGTTGTTGTTCAATTTAATGAGAATCATCAAAACTGTTAAAAGTCAAACAGTATTGTTAAATTTGCTAGCTTCTGGTCTAATGAACCAATAAGGATCATAATTTGATAAGACATCTAGCGATATATTCGAGACAACATAACTTGTAGACATTATAAATTAATTATATTACAGATATTATAATCAATAAATATAGTGTAACTATCCTTAAAAGAAGAGTAGAAAATTCTTTACGAAGCACGTACCAATTACTCGGAAACATGCTAGTAAAGTAAAGTAAATATTCACATCGATTTTAGATCTGTTTACAGCTTTTGATTGAAACAATAATGAAGACAGAAAAACATTTAATGAGAACATGAATTGTTAATCATACATACTATACCAATGAAAAAAAAAAAGTTATTTAATAAGTACCTGACAATAAAAATTCACGTTTAGAAAGTTTATTTATATTCAGTTTTGTTTGTGTGTTTTTATAATAGCAAAGCCACATCGGTCTTTCTGCTGAGTCTTCCGTATATTCAGTTGTCTCTACTGTAAAACATAGAATAATAAATCATTAAGAAGTAATTATTGAACGTACCGTGTAACGTATAATTCAAGTAAAATTGTAATTTTTTTCATCTAAATACCCTTAAGTTAACTCATTTAAAATGTTTGTCATCACTTAACGTCACGATACCAAACCTAAACTCGTTTGGAGTGTGACAAACAAATAAATAATAATAATGTGTAAAATAAAAAACCAACAAGTTAACGTTTTTGCATAAAATAATTGAGATTATAACATAGGGAAACAAATAACTGTGTATTTTACTTTTGGACGAAATTATATAAACCCCATAAGGCTTATTCAACACAATATCAAACTTTGAAACAACATCAGTGTCAGAAAGAAAACTAAAAACATTTCTATAAAGTTTGTAGTCTTGATTTGTGATTTAAATTTATTTATCAATATATCTCGAAAAGAATCCAGTTACAAAGTACGACTTTCGTATGATATAAAATCAGTAAATAGTAATCTGGATCATAAAAGTTTCGTAACTCAGAGCTGTGGCCTTCACTGTGACGGCGTCATTACAACACATTATATAAATTCGTAATTTTGAAGAATATTTTTAACATAACCAACTCACTTGAAGGTGATATCAACGTATTTCAACTTATGGCATTATAATGAAAATGAAGTTAGTGGTAAGTGTTTTACAGTTTATTCTGTAAGTTAATTATCGGTTGAACTGAAGCACAGCTCACCGGAAACGAATAGTTTTATTTATAGCATGGTATCATTCCAGTATGATAAGTGGCAAAATAATATGAGATAAATAGACCAAAATGAATAAATAATCTTTACGTTGAGTAGATTCACTAAATTAATCAGTCATTTCTATTGCAGTTATTAATAAAAATTAGGCTAAACAATTTAGACAAAACATGAATAATACCATTTAGTTTATACTTAATTTGATCTATGTATGAACATTTCGCAATAAAATATTAAAACTTTATGGAGAAAAAGTTATAGAATAAGCTAATTTACATCGTACTAGTTTGTGCAGCTGTATGTTTCTGTGAAATAACTTTGGATTTCCTCGCGGAAGAAGCACATAGATTGGTTGTTTAATGATCCTAGCTTAATAAAAAATGAAATTTATTTTTTTTTTTTACAGAATTTTATTCTACTTTTGGTGATTACGGTCTACACTGTAGGAAGTTACGCTGAAAACGGAAGTAACAAAATAACCCGAAACATCCACAATAGTAAGAGTGGTTACGGATATATAGGGGGAAATAGTAGAGCTCTTAAGAGACGTTGTAAGAAAAATGGTTTTAATAAGAAACCAGATTTCGGAATATGAAACGGAAATGAAAGGTACAAGAAGAATATGTTTAGAAGAGACGTAGGCTTGGTTTTTGACAGTGACCCTAACTTAATAGATGGGTTAACAAGAGAAACACGAACAACAAGACAAAGACATTTCGGTGGAAGAATAGAAAGTGATATAAGATTGAATCGTGAGCTAAGAATGAATGACAGTCTACATTTGGACGCATAAAATCGTATTGGTGGAGAGTAATTGGTAACAACACACTTAATTTCGATGTTCATGTTAGTATAAATAAGTAAGAATATCAACATTTAAAAACGGAAGAGTTTCAAAGTTTCACTTTTCAAATAATAAAGTTAATCGATTTAACCACCAGGCCATACCTCTCGGCTCGTGAATCTGAGGATCGCTGGTTGAAATTATGCTTTCCCTCTCATTGGTCAAAGTTTACCCCAACATTTTCAAAATTCGTGACTTATGTAATGTCTTTTTTATTAATATGAACATTATCCCACAGGATAAAAGAATGTCATTGGTATGTTAAGTTTTTGGAAGAAGCTGGTTTGATAACTTTATTGTTTTAAAATATTTGAATATTTAAAAAAATTGCCACCTTCTAGTGGTAAATATAAGTCGTTGGTTTTCCTGGTAATGTGTAATGCCTAAGAGTTTAAAATTTATACACATTAAAAAACGTATCAGGTATGAAATGAAAAACATAAGGTCCTTATGTCACTTTGTTTATTTAATGCAAAGCAACAAAGTGAGCAATGTGATCTTTGTTTGTCGTATAGAACCAATACCAGATATTAGCGATTTAAGTTACTAAAGTCATTGATAAGACGTTGGGGGAAGAAAGAGAACAGTTGTGTTTGTGCAGCATAAGTAATCTTCGATTTTATTAAAGGGTAGGAATGGAACATTTTAACTTCTACTCACAATTAGCTGAAAGGAAATAAGAGGAGATTCATAAATAGAATAGCGTATGTGATATATTATTTGTTGCAAAAAATCCCACTGGTGTATATATATATATATGTCTGTTATAATAACGTTTAATGGAAATTGAACTCATATGAACAGAAAATTATCTATATATATGTATAAATAAAAGTATAGTGCATATTGAAACCAATTACAACTGTAATAAAATAATTTATAGTTATCTTCAAACATCAACTTTTTCAGGATAACAAAGAGAAAGTTTGCAGCTCTTTGTTAACCTGAATATAACCTACACAGGTGGAAACGTTGTTGTCTACTTTATTTTAATAAAAGTTTTAATACCCATACCAAACGTCTTGAGATAATTTTTCCTTCAAGTTGGTTTCTCGTTATCATGAATAAACTTCCCCAATACTTTGAAAATTATTAAAGTTAATTAAATAACTTACTTAAAACAACATCGACAATTCTATGCTTTTAATTCAACTGATATTAAACTTTATATGTGTTTTTTTTTCCTTTTACAGCTTCTTAGAATTGGATTATCGCCAGTAGAAGTGATGTTGTGAAATCTTTCTTTTGTTCAATCAACAACCCGTAGGTAATATAGTGAAAGAAAAATTTATTGAAATTACTGTAAACTAAATTTTGATATGAATAAATTTTGCATTGAAACTATTTTAATTTTTGTGTAACAGAAAACAAAGAACATTTTGTTTGTTTGTTTTTGAATTTGCATAAAGCTACTCGAGGGCTATCTGTGCTAGCAGTCCCTAATTTAGCAGTGTAAGATCAGAGGGAAGGCAGCTAGTTATCACCACCCACCGCCAACTCTTGGTATACTCTTTTACCAACGAATAGTGAGATTGACCGTCACATTATAACACCTTTAAGGCTGCAAGGACGTAATTAAACAGCGGTAGCAAACTAAACATAAATATGTGAGACAACATATATTCATTCACAAAAATGTTTTGTTCCTGTTTATATGAACAGTAACTGGATAGTGGTGCTGGACTGTACAAGACAGTTCAGTTGTTTCTTTACATTTAAGTACAAAACAGCAGAAGGGACTTCTTCGGATATGTCTTTCACGGGTATCGAAACGTTCAGCATCCTGGGACATTATATAAAATATAAGTGGTTATTAGGGGGTGGGATAACTGGTACCTCGGCGAAAAGTCCTAATATGCTACACTTTGTATGTTCTTGTTTTGATAGGAAGTTGTTTTTTGTGTCATCATAAGAAGATATGTTACAAAATGTTAAACTCAAATTTTACAACGAAGTGTAAGAATTATAATCAGTGATGTCGAGAGAACCCGCTTTTAGAGAAATATATATGCAAGAATTCTAAGTGTGATTCATGTTCTGAAGTCAAGTTTTAAGTATGAAAGATTTAGTTTTCTCGGAGATTGCAATAATTTTATTAGAATATGCCGATGCTATAACTAAACCAACAGACCAGAGTATCGTATGAGAGTATCGTATAATGAACGATATTACTTTAAAGTAACACCTACAACTTCTCGTGTTAGGCCTAACTAAGCCTGTTAAATTTGACTGAGCCTTCACATTTCAAGAAATTGAAAGTAGGGGTTGTACAAAGTGCCAATATGTTGTTTTAAACGAAATCGAAACTCAAGACAAGTTGTTTAGTTAGATATAAGTTATCACACTGAGACTTCTACTCTGCTCTTCGACCCTTAAATGCAAACGAGATGATGAAAACTTTGTGTCTCAAGTAACATCAAAAAGAATGTTTTAAATGTATTTAAAATTGTTTTTCTTATGGCTTTAAACAGAAATTGGATCAACTAAACTCAGAAGGGCCTTTAGGTAAAGTTCCAGCGTCATTTATTCACGATTCTTTTGGATATGACATGCATCTTGAAGATTATATGTTTTGGAACGAATGCAAAAGTACTTTATTTGTAACTTACGTTACAATTGACGTCAAAACACGAGATAAACAACATCCAATCACCTTATAGTTAAGTGATTTTTTATTATCAGCAAGTGCTCCGTTTTTTATCCTGGTTTCTAACAACACTTAAACATAAACATCAATTGAACTGCTGCATAACGATATAAACAACAAAGCTTGAAATTACTTAAAATCGTTGTCTGGTAATCGAAATCGTTAAAATCCTGCTTTATTCCAAACAACAAATTATTATCAAGCAAAACATTGAAGGATTAATTTTTGTCCACGTGACTAACGTGGTTGGTTTAACCTCAAAAAGGCACTTGTAATGGATATTAAAATGTATGTGTTGGAAAGATGAGATGATAAAAAGTGTTTAATGTATAATGGAGTGAAAAACAGTAATGACATTATTACATTTTCGTTTGTTGTTTTTTTTCCAAACTTTGTGAAAATCGTGTTGTTGTTTTTAAATAGATTTTTCAGAGTGAACAAGTTGCTTAATGACAGTTGATTATCTAAAGGGTTGAAAATATATTTAAAACTATTTCTACGTATGAATTACTTCGAACCTTGCGCATTGAAGACTCCTTTATATTTTCTTCTGTGGAATGTCATAGCTTCGTCAACGACGACTTGTTCTTACTACACAATGCAAGAAAACAAGTTGAAACGAAACTAAGATAATTAATTGAGCAACTGAAGTGCTTATCTAAGAAAGTAAACAAATACTCTTAGTACCATTAGAGAAATGGAAATTTTTTTTCATTGCTTTTGAACAACAGGTACAAAGATATACAACTTCGTTTTCCAATATAAAAAAAATATTATGAAGCAAATTAACTTCATTTTTTTTAGTTATGAAGCTGTAATAAGATAATGTTGCTTTTGTTTGCTGTTTTATATATAAAATTTTACACAATGTATACCTGTGTTTCACCTACTGTGGGTATCGAAATTTTAACGTTATAAGCTATTAGAATTGAGAAAGAACTACTGGGGCATTAATTATCATAACATTAATATAAACAATGGATTAAAAAAGCTTCATTTTAACCTAAGTAAAACGAACCGACGTAACGTATTACTTTTACGCTTGTTTTGGTTTTTCTTATTTTTAATTCTTTATTATTATTATAAACAAACAATATTATAAAAATATACCAGTTATAATATATATTATTACTTAAAATAATATATAATTATTTTGCTTGTTTGTAATTAAACACAAAGTTAAAAAACGGGCTATTTATTTTCTGAAAAACCACTGATATAGAAACCTGGTTTCTAGCGTTGTTAGTCCACAAACATACCACTGTGCGATAAACGAAGAATGAACTTAGCTCTTTTATTTCTCACAAATATTCCCTTAAGTTATAATAGTGCCAAATCACCGCCACTATACAAATACGTAACCTTCCAGAATACCTTTAACATGTTAACTAGATTACAGCTAAGATCGTTCTTCCTTTTTAAACTTCACGCAAAGCTACACGAGGACTATCTACACTAGCCGTCCCGAATGTAGCAGTGTATGATTAAAGGGAAAGCACCTAGTCATCACCACTCACTGCCATGTTTTACGCTACTCTTTTTACCAACGAGTAGTGGAATTAGCCACCATATTATAATGCTTCTCCAAGGCTAAAAAGGCGAGTATGATTGATGTGACGGAGATTCGAACCTGTGATTCTTCGATTACGAATCGAATGCCCTAACCACCTGGACATGAAGGACTTATTCACGATTTAAATTATTTTTAATCGAACAAAGACGTCCGACAAGGTTAGGTGGTTGAGATGGCACTCGACTCATAATTGATCTGAGTATCACGGGTTCGAATTCTCATCACACTAAACAGCTCACCCTTTTGGTCGTCGGGCGTTATAATGTTACAGTCAATCCTTCTATTGGTAAAAGAGTAATCCAAGACTAGGCGGTAGGTGGTGATGACTAGCTGCCTTTCCTCTAGTCTTACACTGCTAACTTAAAGACGACTAACGCAGATAATACTCGAGTAGCTTTGCGAAATTCAAAACAACTCAAACCAACTGAACATAAAAGTTAACATCTTTAATAATTTTGTTGCTAAAGGTATTTCGCAATAAAGAATAAATGATATACCTACATTTATTTTTAAAATTTGGGAACATACTGATTAATTTCTTGAAGATATTAATTTAAAGCTCAAAATTAAGTGTATCAAATGTTGATTCTGTTATTGAAAATACATGTCGTTTGTAATGAAGTAATATTTTGACTTGTTGTTATTCAATGATTTTAGGACCACATTATTTGAATTACATATTAATAATCTGAAATATGTTTCCCTCAAGATTGAGTAAATGTCATGAAAGAATTTTCCCCGTGTTTGTTGACCAATATTTGCAAATTATCGAATCATTGGTAATCTTAGCCAAGTAAATACAATGTTAAGTTCTGTTTTGGTTTGTTTCGAATTTTGCGGTCAGCTACACGAGAACAATCTGAGCTAGCCATCCCTAATTTTGCGCTAAGACTAGATGAAAGACAGTTAGCCATCACCATCCAACGTCTACACTTGGGCTACACTTTTACTTAAAAATAGTGGGATTGGCCGTCACATTGTAACGTTCCCAAGTTGAAAAGGCGAACATGTTTCGTGTGACGGGAATGTTCAGTTACTGACGTATGGCAATGTAAAAAAAACAAAGTAAACGAATTACATGATATATATAAAACATAGTTACGTTTGTTTGTGTCGTTTGTTTTTTATAACAAGAAAATCAAACTTTATATTAAAAATTGCTATGCATTTCCATAATAAAAACATTCATTAATTCATTCATAACCCGAGGGTCACGGGTTCGGATCCCCATCACACCAAACCTGCTCGTCCTTTCAACTGTAAGGGTGCTATAACGTTTCGGCCAGTTCCACTATTCGTTGGTAAAAGAGTAGCCTAAAAATTAGCGTTGGGTTGTGATGACTAATTTCATTCCCTTCAGTCTTACACAGCAAAATTAGAGACGGCTAGTGCAGATAGTCCTCGTGTAACTTTGGGCGAAATTCAAAACAAACAAAGAATCATTAATTCATACTTACTTCCCTCTAACAAACAGTGTTATCAGTATGTTTCTACCTGACCATCACAATAGTTGATGTCTCTGAAAATCTAAGATATCAGTGAGAGGTTTAGCGAAACGTTTTTTGTTTGTCTTGGGAGAGGTAAAATTTATTTTGTTAATCGGTGTCTTGAGAATGAAACAGTCATGTTTATGGAACTTTTAACTTGTGTTAAAATTTAGAAAGATAAATTATTTTTTTCGTACTAAAGAAAGTTCAGAGAGATTATATTGTAGAATACAATCTTTGTTTCATTATATCCCAGTATGGAAATTAAAGTCTAGTCATCTCATATGTCGTTATAGTACGCTTAGATACCGTACACTGCAGTTCAGAAACAGTCGAATTTTTACGAGTAAAAAATTGTCAAGATACATTTCATCCCAATACAGAAAGTTCAGAGATATTATACTATTATATAAGAAACGTAGATTAAGATACACGTTTTTTAGTTTTACAGCCAAAACAACCTGCTGTAGGACATATAGAGAGTTATTAACAGGAGTCGTGGCGATCCTTCAAGGTGGAGGATGATGGCTCTCTAAGATCATACATGGGTCCGGAGATAGCTAATGAACCCAATCCTTGATGCACAGGCCTTCTGGCTGTAATGGCAGGTCAGTTTAGGGGGAAGGAGAGGTTTCAGTAGTAGTTGGCGTTGTTTTATCTTTTCTCGCTTCTTTTCAAAATGTTGGAAACTTTTTAAACTTGGAAGACGTAAGTGCGTGAGTTGACTTAACGACTGAATGACGTTACACACCAGCAGACACACGATGCTTAACAATCAACAAGTTGAGTCAATGGCAAGAAAACCAAGACGATTAGAACTTGAAGAACTGCTGCAGCCCTCGTCCGTCCATCCTGCCGTTGAGGAGTCCAGGGTGGGGTCTTGGGGTTGGGTCATTTTTCTCAGGAACTCACTCGATCTTGCCAACATGGATGACACTACCAGGAACGTAAGCCTCCCGACGACATCGCTCTCAGGATCATTGTCACGCGCATACTTTCTCACCACGACAAGGTGACGATCCGACTGGAGAGTTAAGAGGAGTAATAGTTTAATGATTTTCTATCTTCTGTCTTTCACACTCTGGTAACCCAAACTATCCCGTGTTTATAGTTATTGAAATTTTACTTCCCATACCAAATTATAAGGCAATCTATTATGAAACTCGTGATATATAACGTGGAAAACCTTAATTGTATTTCTTCCTTTTTTTTATCTTCATTCGCAGCGATAGTGTTGAAACTTTATTTGATAGGAAACAATATTTAACTTTCATAAAATTTTTGTTAAAATTTGGTACACAGATGGATCTTTTTTACCCACATTTACAAACCTAATCTGATGTAAATATAAGCGACATTTGCGAAGTTATTCCACTAAAAGCGCTTAAACTTGACGAAAATGTTTCACATGCCTACGTAAAACGTCACGTGAGTTATCGGTCTTACATTTTTAATATTCAGCTTCACCTACCAATAAAAGTGCACCGTTTTTAGTTCATCGTCATTAGGATTAATTAATGTTGATTTAGAGAAACAAACCCATGTGATGAAAGGACGAGCAGATAGAAAAATATTTGTTAGACCAAGCAAACTATATTAGCTGTTTCAAGCTCAAATTATCAAAACAATCACAAGAGTCGACGGTTGTTATTGATTATTTATTGCCAACTTTTCTGGACAATTTTACTATATTTATTTAAAATTATCCTAATCAAAGAACGTACAGCATCAGGTGATGTTGAATGAAGCATCAGTATAACTGATGATGTTTGATAGAGCTATGTCGATTTCATAGTGTAAATGACAAAAATTTGTTAGTCTACACTCCATGGCGTTACTATAAATAAGCTAATAACACTGTTTAGAGAAGAAAACGTATCTGTAAAGCTTTGTTTTGAATAATACGGCTGTGATCTTATACATTTCTTATTTGATGGGATTTGCTAACGTGTATTGATAAAAAGTCTAATCAAATTAAATGTGAAAGTGATGTGCGGCGAAAAGGAAGAATTAAATGTGTGACTTAAAGGAATGAAATTAAAATTGCAGGCCAAACTGGTAGCTATACCTTTATGCCCTAAACTGAACGATCAACGTAGCCAGGCTAATTGATGAATGAATATATTCTTTAGAATTATTTATTGTCAATGTTACAAGTGTACCTAAAATTTTAACCGCCAATTTTGAATTCATTCTATTACGGCTAGAAAGGAAAGGTGTTTAAAAAGAAACTTTCCACTCTTATCTTTGTCATCACTGAATTCGATTGTCGTTCAATACAAGTCGCGTGAATTGATCTGTGTGATGAGAGACAAAAGATTCTGTAAAACACTGTTTACATTTCAAGTATAATACTTTAAAAGTTACGTGTTAAGTGCTGAAAGCACAAATTAAGTTGAACGTGGAATAAATTATAGTTACGGCTCTGTCTTTTACATGAGTGAGGAAGCAGTCACATTATTTTAATATCAATAACAATTTAAGAAAAAAAAATATTTCTAAGCATAAAGGTGTAATTTGTTCTGAGAGAACATACTACATGTTTCACAAAACATTTGTCTAACTTGTTAAGACACATCAATGTTTAGTGGAAAGCATACAGTACGTTACAACCAGAACAAATGACTTCATTATATTTAAAATCTTTCTTTGCTAATTTATTATTACTGTGGTTTGCTTAAACGGCACACTTTCGTGTTAATAGATATTATTGTTTTCGTGCATACAAAAAAAATAAATAACTTTACAGACATATTTAAAGTAGATGTCCAAATTTACATTCTTTGAACGTCAAATTGCATTATCACTTTTGCTTCATTAGTATTCATTCTTAAGAAAACTATCATAAGACAGGGAAGTCGATCAGAAGTGAGGAGATGTAGAAATCTAAACGAGAAACTTGGCAGAAATGATGAAGCATTGTGCCAGTTGATGCTCAAAACAGCCATCATTGCTCTAGAGATGTGGTCGAGATTTGTACTGTTTAAATTTGGCGCATTTAATACATTTAATTTGATAATAATCTTGGTTCGTTTCTTTTATATTCCACTTCAATATGTAAGAAATGTCCAGGCTTAAATTATTTAATTCAGTATTAGTGGAAATGGTAGTTAAACGTATGGAACACAAGAGGGTGGGAAATTTAAAGAGCAGAAATGATACATTTGTTCTACACGCTATAGCTGCGTATTGTATTATTGTATATTTTGGAAAAAAAAAGTTGTGTGTTTGTATTTTTCTAAAACCAAAGTCACATAGGGCTCTCTGCTCAGCCCACTGAAGGAAATCGAACACCTGATTGTAACGTTGTAAATCCAGAGACATACCGCTGTACAAGCAGTGAACAGGAAAACACATTAGAATGCTAAAATATTTACTTACATTCTTTGGTTTGTGGAATATTTTTTGATGGGACCTTTGCTCAAATTTAAATATTTACGAAAGATTTTGCAGAAACGACATAAGAATTAATATATAAAAATAATTTTACGTATTTCTTACGTTTTGGAAAATTTCATATGAATTTTATTTCGGACTATAAAATTGGCATTCCAGGTTGGGTCAAGATCGGTCAACTCGTCAAGAAAGAAATACGTTGAAAGACAAACTAAAAGTTTTACGCAAGACTGTTATAAAATATCTTTACATATATATGATATGAATTTTATATAGAAATAAATTTGACTATTAATTAATAAACACACAGGATATGGCTTGAACGTTTATATAGAGAGTTTTCTGAACAAAAAAAAGTACATTTGGCAAATAATCTTACTGAAGTTTTATCGTTTTCGTGAAGTTAGTATATG
>NC_134830.1:156890239-156980795 GCF_004210375.1 Tachypleus tridentatus
ATCTATCTTTTAAACATCCTTTGTAAATTACGAAACTCATTTAATATTCTTCGCCTGTCGTACCTGATTTTATGGTTAATACGTGCATCCCCATCTAGTGTTTGTTACAAGAGATAGATAAACGTACGTGAGATAATTACGTATATATTTCTTATGGATATGTTGTCAATAAGATATACACAATGTTAGTTTCAAACAAGGAACTAAAAGAACAAATAAACAAACGCATATCTAAAAAGTTAAGGTCGTTTTATCCCTAACTCTATTTGAAATAAATGGTAAATCCTTACAGTATATGTTACAAATACTTAAACACAAAAAGTTAAGGTCTTTTTATCCCTAACTCTATTGGAAATAAATGGTAAATCCTTACAGTATATGTTACAAATACTTAAACACAAAAAGTTAAGGTCGTTTTATCCCTAACTCTATTGGAAATAAATGGTAAATCCTTACAGTATATGTTACAAATACTTAAACACAAAAAGTTAAGGTCGTTTTATCCCTAACTCTATTGGAAATAAATGGTAAATCCTTACAGTATATGTTACAAATACTTAAACACAAAAAGTTAAGGTCGTTTTATCCCTAACTCTATTGTAAATAAATGGTAAATCCTTACAGTATATGTTACAAATACTTAATCACAAAGAAATAAACACCTTTTATCTTGTTTGTTAACAAATTATATGTCTCAGGGATATTCGATGTAAACACTTTGTAAACCTTTGATTTGAACAATACAGTAGCTTTACAAAGCGTATAGAAGACAAACTTTCCATATTAAAACATTTTTGAAGATTAAAACTTAACGAATTTCCCTCTTCAGTTGTAACTTGTAAGCTGGAAATGAAATGAATTCATTTGAATATCGCGCAAAGCTACACGAGGACTACGTGCGCTAGCCGTCCCTAATTTAGCAGTGTAAGACTAGAAGCCAGCTAGTCATTACCACCCACCGCCAACTTTTGAGCTACTCATGTAGTTATATTGACCGTCACATTATAACGCCCCCACCGCTGAAAGGGCGAGCATTAGACGAGGATTCGAACCCGCGCCCCTCAGAGTCGAGTGGCTTAACCACTTGGCCATGCCGGGCCGGTTAGAGAAGAAGGCGCCACAAAGTGTTAGCAATGGAGTCCAGAATAAAATACATTAAAATAAATTTTAAAATATAACATTAAAATAGGTCGTTGCCGGAATTATCCTTTCCTTAATCAAATATCAAGTTATTTTTTCTAAAACCGTTTCAAGTCGATGGAGTAAATCCTTTTTGATTGTGGTGTCGTTTGTGTGATTAAGTGTATTAGGGTTGTTTAGAAAATGTTGATTGGTGTGCCTAGCTGTATTTTAAGATGGTACGTTCGAAAGCCACCAAATGGAGTGAATTATACCCTAGCGTAACATAAAATAGACTACCAAGAAGCATTAGAAAGAATTTATCCATTACCAACGTCAAATGTCCATTACCATCGATCTTACTTTATCAGACGATAATCAGTGCTTCGTATCCTCCTCACCCCGTCACGAAACATTCGTCTTTTAGCCAGCCAGCTAGCCCAACAAGGCTTTATATGTGTTCATCTTGGATAGTTGGCTTTCGTACGTGAAGGTTTTAAATATTAAAGCTTTTGGCTTTACATGAATGAACAAAGCGATACTGATTTACCATGAACCTAATTAACGAGTTTCGTTGTACATTTAATATTCCCATTAAAAGTTTCTTAATACTTACATTTAGCAATGACGTTTTCCAAAATAATGTAATTCTTTTACTTAGTATAGTGTTTTCCCCTCACCGTCCACCACTAGCTCAGCTGTAAGTGTGAAAGCTTATAACGTTAAAAACTGGATTCCGGTGGTGAGCACAGCACACAAAGCTCTTAGAAAATATCACTTAACTTCGTACTGTTTAATGCATTGTTTTACTAATTCGTGAATGTTTTAGGTTACAATATTTCTTAGATTGACTCTTCTGGTTTAGTTGAAAATGAACTCCAAACCAGCGATTTTGTAACTTCAAATAACACGAATTTGCTCATAAAGGTATTTTGAAAAATCTGTGTATTTATATCCTAATTTGTGTTTTCTGAAAAAGCGTTTGGTTGTTGAATTTCGCTCAAAGATACTTGATGGCTATCTGCGCCAGTTGTCTCTAAGTTAGAAGTGATAGACTAGAGATAGCCATCGTTATCCGACTCCTGGGTTTGTGTTTATCAACGAATGGTAGGACTAATTGGGACATTATAACGCCCCCAAGGCTGAGAGAGCATGGATGTTCAGAGAAATGATTCGAACCTCTTAACCACTAGGCTATATCAGGCCTATAACTTAAACTACGGAACATTAAGATTGTCGAAGCAGTTTTGTTTTATCTTTGAAACAAAACGAGTTGAGACTATAACGTAGTTTAAATTTAAGAGTGTGTGAATTGTGTCATACAACTCAGTTTGATCAATATACGACTGTTCTTTTAACATTAAATCTAGTATTTATTGACGGCTTTTGTACATCATAAAACAGCATCGTGCCAGAAGCAATAATTACTGTCTGTTTTTGTAGTTCATAAAACAGCATTGTGCCAGAAGCTAATAATTACTGACTCTTTTTGTAGTTCAAAAACAGCATCGAGTTAGAAGCTAATAATTATTGACTATTTTTGTAGTTCATAAAATAGCATTGGGCCAGAAACTAGTACTTACTGATTGTTTTTGTAGTTCATAGAACAGCATTATGCCTGAACGTTTGTATAAATTAAAATAAAGTAACTTTATCACCGAATTCTGAACCTAAGTACATAAATAACATTAAAGGCTCTAAGACATATTGATCAAGTAACAAACCTGGACAGAAAGACCGAACACTAAAGGGATGTATGGTGAACGAAAGCTGTTCTTAATTTATATTGAAGTTTTATCAAAGTCGAAGAAAACGTATCACAATGTAACGACAAAGTACATAATTCCAACGAGTTCTCTGTCAGCAAAACCTCCAAGCCATGAAGAATTTTTCTCGTTTAAAATGACATATCTTGGCATAGCTTGAGAATTCCCTTTGAGAAATGAGACATTTAGACCGTTAAATACATTTTTGTTTGACTTAATATGTCTAGCAGCAGTTGGTTTAATACGTGTTGGTATCTTAAGCTTTTCAACGTACGTATATCTAATGTACCGTGTCGTTTCTTCCTACGATCTATATGGGATTTAAATGTCGACAGCTATACCTGTTTAGAAGGCCCATTAAGTACAATGTCGTTAAGATTGTGGGACATTATAAATACTTTAGTGCAGATAGCGAAGCGTAATGGAGAAGTTAATTATTCTGTATTATTTTGGGTTGAGTCTACGTGTTAAACTGATGGTTCGACCAAAACGGGCCTTAATGAAACACTAACAGTGAGTAAAAGAGTATGAATGTAACACGTACTGTTGGCAACAAACAGCGGAACAACAATTTGGGTTCACTTCAAGCGTTTTAAAATTTATAACATTCCGTGATGTTTGTTTGTGGTTAAGCACGAAGCTACACAAAGGGTTGTCTGTGCTCTGCTAACCACGGGTATCGAAACCCAGGCTATAGCGGTGTAAGTTCAAAGACAAACCGCTGTACCAGTGTGTGTGGGGGGTCCTTTTGTGATGATTAAGCAAGACTTATTTTACATGGTTATATATTTTTCGGATTTTAAGAATTCTGTGAAATGTGGGAAAATGGGTTCCACGAAATTCACACATTATAAAGTGCATCTCTTCAGTTTGTTTGTTTGTTGTGAAGCACAGAGCTACACAATGGACCATCCTTGCTGTGTTCACTACGGGTATCGAAATCCGGATTTTAGCGTCATAAGCTTTTAGACTTTTCGATGAGCCACCAGAAGGGGCATGTGTCACTTCACATAAACTTCACGTGTAAAATTAAAGAAAAAGACCTATCAATTAATTTTATGTCACGTTTCGGTTGTCCTGAAAAACCATCGAATCGGTAACGTTAAAACTGTCACGTGACAATATTAACCGTGGAAGTGATCGCCGGTTTCTCGGGTTTGTAGACGACTAAAGAGCGCGTTACGTGTAATACACACCGTTATCAGAGCACAACATATAACCAGGCAGTTAGCAACACAACCATAGGTCAGTAACTGTGACAATTGTTATTACTATTATTACTCAGCACAAAGGGCTACCTGTGCTCTGCTCAGCACTGGTATAGAAATCCAGTTTCTTGTGGTATAAGTCCGCAAACATACCGCTGTGCCACTGTGGGGGGCGTTTAAAAAGCAAATGGACACAACTCCCTGGTTCAGATTGTTGCCTTTTTACTACTAGCCTAAATATATAGGTTCATGTCGTCATATTTAAAAATTTACTTAACTTTTTTTTTATACGGTAGACGGAGCTCTATACGGTTTTGTTTGCTTGTTTGTTATTAGTGCAAAACCACACAATGGATTTGCTATGTTCCGCTTACTCCAGTTATCAAAACCATATTTTTAGCGTCACAAGCCCTCATGCTTTTCACTAAACCATCAGGGGCCGCTTTATACGACCACATGGAAAAAAAGAAATAACTTAAATCGTAATGGATGACTCAAATATAATTATCACACAAAGAAATACACTGTCTTTATTTTCATGAAAAAAAAAGCCTTATGTGTTAGCAAATAGGCTCCCAGATGGCGTTTTACAATCTAAAAGTCTGTTATAGAAATATATGTGGGCATTTTAGCAAATTTATGATAACTAAGATTCTCGTTTGTGTAAAGGCCCGGCATGGCCAAGCGTGTTAAGGCGTTCGACTCGCAATCCGAGGGCCGTGGGTTCGAATCCCGGTCGCACCAAACATGCTCGCCCTTTCAGCCGTAAGGTGCTATAATGTGACCGTCAATCCCACTATTCGTTGGTAAAAGAGTAGCCCAAGAGTTGGCGGTGGGTGGTGATGACTAGCTGCCTTCCCTCTAGTCTTACACTGCTAAATCAGGGATGGCTGGCGCAGATAGCCCTCGAGTAACTTTGCGCGACATTCAAAAACAAAACAAACAAAACTTAATGTTCTCTTCTGTGATTATACTTAAACCAATATATGAACAGACGTGAACTTTTCGTGTTTTTGAACATACTTTATATCGTTAAAAATAATTTATAGATGGCGTCAAAGTTTCTTCTGTCGCTCTTTTAGCCGCGAGCGATATAATGTCACGACCAATCCTACTACTAGTTGGTAAATAGGAGTCCAAAAGTTAACAGTAATAGTTTGTTGACAAATCACTTCAACATTAGGGACGACTAGAGCAGTCTTCGAGTATCTTTGCGCGAAATTTAATAAACAAAACAAGTTAATGTCAACTGATCGTTATGTGCTTTTATAGAATGGTTTCGACTAGGCCTAACCTAGATAGTTAAGATTTTCACTTTTTTATTATTGCTCTTAATTAAACATCTAGGTTTGTTGTTGTGTTTTTTATAACGAACAAACTTTATATTTTTCAAATATTATTGGGAAAACAACAACCAACTGCAATATAATTTCAGGAATTTAACTAAAATCGTCTGTTTGTTTGAAGTTAAATTATAAGTCCACAGACACATCACTGTGTCACTGGAGAGTTCCTGTCTCTGTAGAATCACCAGTGAGTGACATTCAACTTAATCTTAGATTTGGAAACAATAATAAACCTAACTCGTACGCACGTGAAGAAGCTGGAGCACTGAAAACAGCAAAGTTTGGAGTGTATACAGCTAGCTTCAGACAGAAAAAAACGTAAAGTACGGTCAATTGAAATGTAGTGTATACAGCTTGCTACAGCCAGAAGAGAAGTGAACGTACAGTACAAAAATGAAAATGTAGTGTATACAGCTTGCTACAGCCAGAAGAGAAGTGAACGTACAGTACAAAAATGAAAATGGAGTGTATACAGCTTGCTACAGCCAGAAGAGAAGTGAACGCAATTACAAAATGAAAATGTAGTGTATACAGCTTACTACAGCCAGAAGAGAAGTGAACGTACGGCACAAAAAATGAAAATGTAGTGTATACAGCCTGCTACAGCCAGAAGAGAGAAGTGAACGCACGGCACAAAAAACGAAAATGTAGTGTATACAGCCTGCTACAATCAGAAGATAGCTGAACGTACAGCACAAAAACGAAAATGGAGGTGTATACAGCCTTGCTATTGCTCAGAAGATAAGTTGAACCGCACAGCACAAAACGAAAATGTAGTGCATACACTTGCTACTGCTAGAAGAAAAGTGAACGCACGGCACAAAAACGAAAATGTAGTGTATACAGCCTTGCTACAATCAGAAGAGAAGTGAACGTACGGCACAAAAATGAAAATGTAGTGTATACAGCCTGTTACAACCAGAAGAGAAGTGAACGTACGGCACAAAAAACGAAAATGTAGTGTATAGAGCTTACTGTTTCAGAAGAGAAGTGAACGCACGGCACAAAAAACGAAAATGTAGTGTATAGAGCTTGCTACAGCCAGAAGAGAAGTGAACGCACAGCACAAAAACGAAAATGTAGTGTATAGAGCTTGCTACAATCAGAAGAGAAGTGAACCGCACAGCACAAAATGAAAATGTAGTGTATAGAGCTTGCTACAGATAAGAAGAGAAGTGAACGCACAGCACAAAAATTAAAATGTAGTGTATAGAGCTTACTGTTTTCGAAGAAGAGAAGTGAACGTACAGCACAAAAACGAAAATGTAGTGTATACAGCTTGTTGCTACAGAAGAGAAGTGAACGTACAGCACAAAAAACGAAAATGGAGTATAGAGCTTGCTACTGTTTCAGAAGAGAGCTGAACGTACGGCACAAAAAACGAAAATGTAGTGTATAGAGCTTTGCTACAGCAGAAGAGAGTGAACGTACAGCACAAAAAAAACGAAAATGTAGTGTATACAGCTTGCTACAAGAAGAGAAGTGAACGCACAGCAAAAAATGAAAATGGAGTGTATAGAGCTTGCTACAGCCAGAAGAGAAGTGAACGTACGGTACAAAAATGAAAATGTAGTGTATACAGCTTGCTACAGCCAGAAGAGAAGTGAACGTACAGTACAAAAATGAAAATGGAGTGTATAGAGCTTGCTACAGCCAGAAGAGAAGTGAACGTACGGTACAAAAATGAAAATGTAGTGTATACAGCTTGCTACAGCCAGAAGAGAAGTAAACGTACAGTACAAAAATGAAAATGTAGTGTATACAGCTTGCTACAGCCAGAAGAGAAGTGAACGTACAGTACAAAAATTAAAATGATGCTATGGTAAAACATGTTGAATAGTTTTACTTCCACTCCGTTACTTTCTTTAAAACTAATTGGATATTATTATTTTCTTATATATAATAACCTTGCGTATAAGGTTTATGGACGAAATATTAAAGAAATAATTTAAAACTAGGATAAAAAAACTATGCCTGTAACGTTCCTCACCATTAAATAACTGATCGTATATATATACTAAGTGTTTGTTTAGAATCAATCACAGAGTTACACACGGGTGTAAAAACCCGATTTTCAGCGTTATGAATCCGTAGATATACCGTTATGTCACTGAGGAGCGTATATTAAATTGTTAAATGATACGTAAAATTGAAAAAAAACACTTTAAATCTACATTTTTTAAATTTTCCATTGTAGATAAAGATTGTATTTGATTATCTGCTCCATCTTTATTTTATTGAAAAGTACCTCAAAAGAAACCGTATATGTAACTCCAATAATAAATTAAAATTCAATTTAATGGTTAATTTATCTCGGCTTATAACAAAGCTTTAATTGGTTGCTTTCATGTTGGCGTATGTTAGTCGTTTCTACTCCAAGTTTCCTTTTGTTATTTCTTTGTTCAATTCAATAAAGTTAAATAATAAAAAGACATGAGCATTCATTACGTGTACTTAAAAATAATTCGAACCCATTTGCGTTAACACTAAAGTAATACCATACTCTTTCTGTAACTTGCTAAGCCCTTTAGCAAATAAACGTCTTTCATAGAGACCGGTATTACATGTTTTTTTAAATCACAGAACAACAGTATCATATTTAAACTTCTGTATGTACAGAAAGATGCTACAATCCACTAATGATATAATAGTTTCATATTTAAACTTGTATATGTCGAGGAAAACGATGGAATCCATTTTAGGCTAAGAACCAAATACACCATTTTGATTATGTTGAACATTAGAAGGTTTTTAAAGTCACGTTTAGTGGTAGGAATAATGAATATAAAAATTGTAGACTAGTCCATAAAGACTTCCTCTTACGATATACATGCTACACTCGAGGTTCATGTATTCTCTCCAGACCAAAACTTTGAGATTAGCTTCCATATTTGTCATTTCTCGGGGCCAGGAAATGAAAACGGTTTCCTTCAGCTGACTAAATAGCCACCTTCATATGATCGTGATTGCGTCATTAAGATGATAGATAGCTGTTCGCCACGTGTTTGACTTTAAGGATGGGCTGATAAGAAGAGAAGAGAGATGATTATTTCTTACGTTTCCCTCAACCAAGCAATTCATTAAAGGGGGTAATATATATATATAAATATATTTCTATTTTGGAATTAGTCCTAAGTTACTGACACACACACAGAGTTTGTGTGGCGTTTCCTTTCTATAATTCCTCACTTTTCCATTTTATTAGCGATTGTGGAAGGCACTAAGTGTATGGTATAGCTAGTTGGTGATGAAACGTATTGGTCTGTTACGCTGTTTTTAAAATGTTCGGAAGAAGGAAGACGTTTATTTCTTCGTTTCGAGGCGACCTTGAAGACGTGATATTATACTTCTGAATGTTATAATTAGATGCACAGAGATTAGAATTTTTTCATCGTTGGGAGCATCCTAGAATTCAGATTTGACCTCCTTGGGTTAGACCTAGTGATCACGGGAAAGGTCCCAGCTAGAGTGCTGCCGCCACAGAGCTGGTAATTCTATGAAATGTAAGAAGCTGAAATTGTGGAGCATGTTCACTAGTATTACGTCTCGAACCCAGGACCCTTCTGCCCACAGATCAACACGATAATTATTTCAATAGATACGGTCTGTCCAGGAGGTAAAAGTAAAACCAATAACGAGTTAATTTTTAAAAATATCTTTATTCTAGGTAAATCAATAATTTCACGTGTCCCCTATGTTTTATGTCAAACCAACATTTCGTATGCATTTTAAACAGTTCATGTGTCTCTGACATAACACTTGAAATACACTATGTCTTTCGTAAATACGTACAAATATTAGTTATCTCGAAGTCAGAACATACACACGTGTATGTAAGTGAGAATTAAAGAACTGCCAAACTACCAAAAGTGTCTTCTCGTGATGTTTCGATCATTGATTGGTTCTCCTTGAACTACGTTAGAGTAAATACAATCTCGATTTTACTGAGGAGAGGTTACTTTTTAAAGTGTTGAAAGCACCCTCTCACAAGAAGCTCTTGTGCAACATATTTTGTATCTAACCTTACGTCGATTTTCCGTTTGAAGTCAATTAGCACACACTCACACGTACTGATGGATCCTCTTTCTTAGCAGATTTTATTCTGCCGTTTCGTTTTAAATTAATCAGCACACACTCACACGTACTGATGGATCTTCTTTCTTAGCAGATCTTATTCTGCCGTTTCGTTTTAAATTAATCAGCACACACTCACACGTACTGATGGATCCTCTTTCTTAGCAGATCTTATTTTGTCGCTTCGTTTGAAATTAATTAGCACACACTTACACGTACTGATGGATTCTCTTTCTTAGCAGATCTTATTTTGTCGCTTCGTTTGAAATTAATTAGCATACTCTCACACATACTGAAGGATCATATTTCTTAACGAATTTAGTGTTGACATTTCTTTTCGAGTAAAAATTAGTTGTTTACTTCAGGAATTCAAGAGTGAACGTTTCGGTTCATTGTGCTTCAAGCAGCAATATATTATCATTTTATTTTTCAGAAAGAAGTATTTACTTTATATAACAGTGAGATTACAGGATTGATATCAAACAACATACTTGGAAAGTATAAAAACTAAATTTTCTTTTTCTTTTAACAATTTAAAGACACAGAATAATTTTAATTATTCATATTAAAGGTGGTTTGAAACTATAGCTCAAGGAAAATGTACAACACTACCTTTTACAACAAATGTACAACACTACCTTTTACAACAAATGTACAACAATACCATTTACAACAAATGTACAACAATACCTGTTACAACAAATGTACAACAATACCTTTTACAACAAATGTACAACACTACCTTTTACAACAAATGTACAACACTACCTGTTACAACAAATGTACAACACTACCTTTTACAACAAATGTACAACACCACCTTTTACAACAAATGTACAACACTACCTGTTACAACAAATGTACAACACTACCTTTTACAACAAATGCACAACACTATCTTTTACAACAAATGTACAACAATACCTGTTACAACAAATGTACAACAATACCTTTTACAACAAATGTACAACGCTACCTTTTACAACAAATGTACAACAATACCATTTACAACAAATGTACAACAATACCTGTTACAACAAATGTACAACACTACCTTTTATAACAAATGTACAACACTACCTTTTACAACAAATGTACAACAATACCTTTAACAACAAATGTACAACACTACCTTTTACAACAAATGTACAACAATACCTTTTACAACAAATGCACAACACTACCTTTTACAACAAATGTACAACACTACCTTTTTCAACAAATGTACAACAATACATGTTACAACAAATGTACAACAATACCTTTAACAACAAATGTACAACACTACCTTTTACAACAAATGTACAACAACACCTTTAACAACAAATGCACAACACTACCTGTTACAACAAATGTACAACAATATTGTTCGCAGTAAATATCTAACACTACCTTTTACAACAAATGTACAACAATATTGTTCGCAGTAAATGTCTGACACTATCCATTACAACAAATATACAACAAAAATTTTCGCAGCAAATGTCTAACACTATCCATCACAACAAATGTACAACAATATTGTTCACAGTAAATATCTACACTACCTTTTACAACAAATGTACAACACTACCTTTTACAACAAATGTATAACAATATTGTTCACAGTAAATGTCTAACACTACCTTTTACAACAAATCTACAACAATATTGTTCACAGTAAATATCTAACACTACCTTTTACAACAAATGTACAACAATATTGTTCGCAGTAAATGTCTAACACTACCTTTTACAACAAATGTACAACAATATTGTTCGCAGTAAATGTCTAACACTACCTTTTACAACAAATGCACAACAATATTGTTCGCAGTAAATGTCTAACACTACCTTTTACAACAAATGTACAACAATATTGTTCGCAGTAAATGTCTGACACTATCCATTACAACAAATATACAACAATATTGTTCGCAGCAAATGTCTAACACTATCCATCACAACAAATGTACAACAATATTGTTCACAGTGAACGTCTAACACTACCCGTCACAACAAATGTCTAACACTAAACTTCAGAATAAATACCTAACCCTAAACTCCGCAAACTTTGCTAACGTGACGTAAATGTCACGTATTAACTAAAGAAATATTTTTGTCATCGATAATTCTGAAGTTAATATATACTTAAAGCGAGGTCCGTACCCGTGATTAAACAGACGGGAGATAACTTGTACAAGTAGTCCTCTTTGCTATGGGAGCTACGTGCGTTATCCTGAACCTGTATTGAACGTTGACCACAAAAATGTATCTAAGAGAGTGTTGAAACACCTTGGAGTTGAGCACTTCTTGATCGTTGAACGAACACCAAGAGGTTATGTTAACTTTACATGGACGGACAAGTAGAGTAGTTACTTTTACATGGACGGATAAGTAGTGAAGGTAACTTCAGATGGACGGACAAGTAGTTAAGGTAACTTTAGATGGACGGACAAGTAGTGTAGTTAACTCTACATGGACAGACAAGTAGTGTAGTTAACTCTACATGGACAGACAAGTAGTGTAGTTAACTCTACATGGACAGACAAGTAGTGTAGTTAACTCTACATGGACAGACAAGTAGTGTAGTTACCTTTACATGGACGGACAAGTAGCGCAATTAACTCTACATGGACAGACAAGTAGTGTAGTTAACTCTACGTGGACAGACAAGTAGTGTAGTTACCATTACATGGACGGACAAGTAGTGTAGTTACCTTTACATGGACGGACAAGTAGTGTAGTTACCTTTACATGGACGGACAAGTAGTGTAGTTACCTTTACATGGACGGACAAGTAGCGCAATTAACTCTACATGGACAGACAAGTAGTGTAGTTAACTCTACGTGGACAGACAAGTAGTGTAGTTACCATTACATGGACGGACAAGTAGTGTAATTAACTCTACATGGACAGACAAGTAGTGTGTAGTTAACTCTACATGGACAGACAAGTAGTGTAGTTACCTTTACATGGACGGACAAGTAGTGTAGTTACCTTTACATGGACGGACAAGTAGTGTAATTAACTCTACATGGACAGACAAGTAGTGTAGTAAACGACAAAAGCTAAGCTCACATAAACTGTTAAACATACATAACTAAATGAACCTTGTAGTTTTTCTACCTCTATATATAATTTCTTGTTGTTGATACTATAGCACTGAGGGATGATATTTTTGTTTCTTTATCTTGTTATATTTTATCTACTTTATAAATAAATTCTTTGTCAGATCTAGTTACGTGCACTGAGAAAGAGATTAACATAGACTTTATCTTGTTGCCAATGAGGATTTTCTGACATCCAGAATGCTAACATTTTGGTTGAAATATTTCTTTCACTGGACCTTCTTGGACATCGATAGAATTATCAAAAGATTTTTCTGTGTTTTGTGTAAACCTTTTTCTTATGTTTTGTATTAAAGTGGCCGACATATTGGAAACATTATCTGATATCCCTATACGTTCTGTATATGTGTTTCTTTTCATGAATGGTGTTTTTAGAATTTTTCATTTACGTAAAGACGTAATTGATGAGAGTGTGGGATAAGTTGATTCTTTTAGTGAGAGTACAAGGAGTCAGATAGTTTTGTTAAAAAGCAGACCTGGGTTTGGACTATTCGTTTCCCAATCCCCAACTATCAGTAGGTCCAGGGTTCGAGTCACGACTTGCTTATGTTGCTGTTCAGAGTTAACACTTCAACCACAAATTTTTAAGTGGAAATACGAACGAATACATCATTCAGTGCAAGTGCCAGGAATAGTTTAAGCCCTGAAGGGCTTCCACATTAATATAACGTTTTAAGCCTCTACGATTAATTATCCATAGGACTATTTATATAGAGGCCACTGGGTACTCTATCCTACACATTCAAGAAGATTGCTGTGTCTGTGTAGATTGTAAGATAAAATCACCCGTTTGCTAATGAGCTATTAAAACAAACATCCAAGTCTCCGTGGTTACTCCTTTTGAGAGTATGTTGAAGGTTTGTGAAAACGTTATGGAAATCGATTAGAAATCTTCTGTATATGGACGTTGTCATGGTAATTACTGTATATTTCTAGCGTGATTTAGCTTCGGTTGTTAGGAGACAATAAGTGAGGAAGCAAGCTAGGCCAATTTGAATATTTTTTATTTGATTTAAAGGTAATTTGTAATTCAAAGATTTGTTTGTCTGTTTTGAATTTCGCGCAACTCTAGCAACTGAAGCTAAACCACGTTTGGGTGAACTTTGACCTGCCATACTAATGTCGTCGTTAGAATCTCTTGGGTGTAGATTGGCCCATCAGTCTATGAGAAAAGCGCCCCCTTTCAGTTTTGTGACGGGTTAAAGTTTACCCAAGGAGTTTGGGTAAGAGATCGCTACTGTGATTGGTCAACAATGTTCCGACAAATTGTCTTATGGGCCAAACTTAACTTGAGATATTGTAAACGAAGGCTCTGCTGTGGTGAGACAAACTGAACTTGACATGGGGCAAGAGGGCGTTACGTTAATGGATTAAACTTGATCTGAGAGGAGGTAAACAAGAACACAAGTGTGGTGGGTCAAAATTAGCTTTAGACATGGGTCACGAGGGCGTTACTCTGATAGATTAAACTTTATATTATCTGAGAGTTGGTAAATGAGGACGCTAGTGCAGTGGGTCATATTTATGAAAAACAGACTACGAAAGTTTGAGATCCATGCTCATATGAAAAATATATGAATTTACGAGAACATTGGGAAACTAAACACACGATATCAGTGCACGAGCGGTTAACATTGGTTAATTATAATTTATAGCTCAAAATGGAGTCTGTCATGTACCACAATAAGTACAGATATTTTTAATCTTATTTTTTATTCATAAAATGTACTTGACTTAATTATGTTCTATTAGCTGTATTTCTATTAATAACATGCTTGCCCTTCCAGCTGTGAGAACATTACAATGTACGGTAAATCCCACTATTCATTGGGAAAAGAGTAGCCCAAGA
Source organism: Tachypleus tridentatus (assembly GCF_004210375.1). Lineage (NCBI taxonomy): Eukaryota > Metazoa > Arthropoda > Merostomata > Xiphosura > Limulidae > Tachypleus > Tachypleus tridentatus. The sequence continues at coordinate 156,904,713 of NC_134830.1, forward strand.
GTTGACGGTGGGTGGTGATGACTAGCTGCCTTCTTACACTACTAAATTAGGGGCGGCTAGCGTAGATACTCCTCATGTGGTTTTGCGCAAAATTCAAAACAAACAAACAACGAGGGTTGCGGGTTCGAATCCCTGTCACACCAAACATGCTCGCCCTTTCATCAGTTGGGGCGTTATAAAGTGACGGTCAATCCCAATATTCGTTGATGAAAGAGTAGCCCAAGAGTTGGCGGTGGATGGCGATAACTAGTTGCCTTCCTGCTAGTCTTACACCGCTAAATCAGGGACGGCTAGCGCAGATAGCCCTCGCGTAGCTTTGCGCGAAATTCAAAACAAACCAAACCGATCAATAACATAACGTATTAAGCTTGTCTTAATCAGTTAGGGTTACAGCTACAACATAAATATTAGAAAATAATTATTATACAGAATTTTTCGAGTCAATGAGTTTGAAGTCACTAGCTTTTCCACATCATTTCATTGGTTGTTCTGTGTGATAGTTAAAGAGATAAGAACAAAATAGATTTTGTTATCAGCTGTGGAAAACATTGTTCAGTAATCTATTTTGGGTCGATCTCTAATCTTCATCCCGCCTGTAAATTATTGGCAGACAGCTAGTGAAATATGATTATCGGAAAACATTACTATAGGGGCGATAAATCTTCTCATTATAACGAGACTTCAGTTTAAAAATAAAGGTAAAAATTATTTATGAATTTTAAACGGCGTCAGTTGATTATAGTATACATGTGTATAGCTGAATTTGTTAACGCAACAAAATGTTGTATCCAACGTTATTTGCTGAAACTTGGTTTGTTTATTCGTTAATGATACAACGGCCAGATGAGTTCCATTAATATAGCCTTGCGTGACAGAGTTAGAAACAAGAAAAATGTTATCATATGCATGTACAGGGCGCCTAGTCATATGCATGTACAGGGCCCGTTGGGTCCGATTTTATTATCTGTGCTAAAACATTGGAAGGAAGAAAACAAACACAAGAAAAACAAATCAAAACATAACAACAAGTTTATATTAGTCAAAACATAGTGGAAAACTATAAATATAATAACTCACTTATGGTAACTAACTTGCAGAAATGGTTTGAAATATAAAATCAAAATAGAACTCGAAAGAGTATTTCTTGTTTACCAAACGACCAGAATATATCATTAGATGTCATTACGTTCAAAGAAAAACGAACGTTTTTGCGATTCGTTTCCTGTTTATTGTATGACAGAAATAACCCTTTAAAAATCGAATTCACTCTTTTAAAAAAGGAAGTTTAACCTTCCGAAGACAGATGTCGTTGTTCACTACAATTTGTTATAAACACTTACGTCATCCCGAGACTATTTATCTAAAACAAGGCAATGAAATAAAACTAGCCCTAAAACTGTGTGCGTGTGCCATTTACAATCTAATCTTTATCTCCTACTGCTTCTAAAATAAGACTGTAGCATAAACTAAGTTAGCACTTACGAAATACGCTCTTATCATCTTCAAATCGAAAGCTGGTCCTCCCCTGTTTCTAAAATGAAGCAATACAAAAAATAGTCTTAATAGAAAAATACTTTTCATAACTTAACCCCGGCATGGCCAGTAGTTAAGGCACTCGACTCGTAATCCGAGGGTTCCGGGTTCGAAACCCTGTCGCACCAAACATGCTCGCCCTTTCAGCCGTAGGTGCGTTATAACGTCACGGTCAATCCCATTATTTGTTGGTATAAGATTAGCCCAAGAGTTGACGATGGGCGATGGTGACTAGCTGCTTTCCCTCTAGTCTTACACTGCTATAGTAGGGACGGCTAGCACAGATAGCCCTCGTGTAACTTTGCGTGAAATTCAAAAACAATAAAGCATAACTTTTGAAACTCTAGATTTTCTACAGCGTCTAACGTAAACGGTAGTAAAAGCATAAGGCTTGACAAAGCATACTTCATATTATTTAAAACCTGGTGTTCATTTTCTACCATTTTTAAAATAAGACAATACAGTAACTTTTTTATATAATTTTTGGCGCATAGCTATGGAAAGAAAACCTATCTGCACAGACCTGTCCCTAGTTTTGTACTAACAGATTAGAAAGAAACTAATTAGTCCCTGTTAAGTATAAAGCTACACAAGGAACTGTCTATGCTTTTCTCACCACAGGTATTGAAACCCGGTTTTTAGCACTGGAAGTCCGAAGTCATACCACTGGAGGACAAAATAACTAGTCAGTAGCAGCCACTACCAACTGCTGAACGATTAGTGTGATTTGATTGTTATTATAATAACCATGAATTCTACAATTCACAGTCGGGGCGCATTAACTACTGGGCCACACTTGCTCCAAATCAAGAAGTTACGAAATCGGGACACACTAGCCACCAGGTCACACTCGCTCCAAATTAGAAATATATAATACTAAACTTACGCAATGTAACACACGTGTGACCTCGGAGGCCTAACATTAATTTTCGACTGATTCTAACAGATTTACAAACAATTCACCTAACTCTCAGTAATATACTCAGCCTGTATCAAGCACCTAATCCAGATCTTACAATTTCCAAATCGGTGTAATTCAGTGGTAATTGGTGAATCGAATTATGGATTAGGCTTTGTGTTACTTTTTGTATACATTTTTTCACTGTTCTAACAAACGCAATATCACGTGACTCTAACCCTACAATTTTCACCTATAAGCGACAGTCATGACACAAATTCACGTAATAGCTGAGATGGCGGGTAGTATTTTTCACGAACGAATTCTCAGCCACCATAATTATTTTATCAGGGGATAATTATGGTCGTTTAAGAGATTTTTCTCCGCGATCATGAGACCACACGATTGAGAAACATTTCTAGATGCCTCACTAGCCATCGATAATATTTGAATAAGTCTTAACTGTTCCTAATTACATTACAAAGAAATGAAAATATTTAGCATCCAAGACGTGTAGGTCTTTTAATACTGACTGGAAATCATAAAAAGCTATCAAATCATTTCATCATTTTCCGATGTTAGATTATTACGTTCGACCAAGAATTTAAGTTACTTTAAAAAAGGCTTTTGTGACACGTTGGAATTTTCTTTTAAAAAAAAACAAACTAATTTCGACCGTAAATGATTGATGTTATATTGTACTTAGAGGCGGATTCTAAAGAAACTTCTCTAAAGTTAACTTGTGGAATCTGGAATCTGGAATCTTTTCGTAAACACGTCAAAGAATAACAAATTGTCTACAGCTACTGTTGACAGTTTCATCTGTTACGTTTTGTAGTTTATCTCGAACGAGTCTCGGTTTTATTATGTCATGTACTTTACGTATTACAGATTCCAAACAGCCGAAATTTTTAATTTTAATTCAAAAGTTAATTAGATGTCGATCTGTATTAAATATACTATATTTACCAACAAGATTGATGCACAAAACCTTCTTTCTTAACAGAAATATGTTTTAATATACAAAACAAAGGAAAAATACTATTTATAATAATGGTTATTACAAACAGTTATTAAAATTTATCTTTTACATACAAATATTTTATAAACTCCTAAACAATATTCAGTCTTCTATCTGCTCTGACACTGAATATTTTATCAACGGTCCAGGTTCATTACGAGCGAATTAATTTCATGTTGATACACAGATACACTTCACTTGACGGAAGTGCTAGCTAGCTCTATTCACGTGAGTTGTTTTTTTACTTCTGAAACTATGGGATGGCTTCATGGAAATACTAGAGTCTGAAATTGAACAGTTCGTAGTGTTTGAAATCTATAAACGTTCCTGGTCAAATATTTGTAGTTTTCCAATTAATAAGCGTTTATCACAATTATAGCTTCTGAGGCTTATAGTATACTGACTGCAGCGACCCAACAATGTTCTATTACTGTCTCTCGGCGCTTCGATTTATAAACTTTGAGGTGACATTCTCGAAAGTTCAACAATATTCGAAGATACGCTAGTGTTTTCGTAAAACATGTGTTGTTCATTCTTACTCTCGAGAAACTTCTACAAATTTAGAGCACCTGTTTTGTATTTGATAAGAGTCCTTCTTACCAACTGGAAACGTTGACCATGTGTTTTGTATTTGACAAGAGTCCTTCTTACCAACTGGAAACGTTAACCATGTGTTTTGTATTTGATAAGAGTGCTTCTTACCAACTGGAAACGTTGACCATGTGTTTTGTATTTGACAAGAGTCCTTCTTACCAACTGGAAACGTTAACCATGTGTTTTGTATTTGATAAGAGTGCTTCTTACCAACTGGAAACGTTAACCATGTGTTTTGTATTTGATAAGAGTGCTTCTTACCAACTGGAAACGTTAACCATGTGTTTTGTATTTGATAAGAGTCCTTCTTATCAACTGGAAACGTTGACCATGTGTTTTGTATTTGATAAGAGTGCTTCTTACCAACTGGAAACGTTGACCACGTGTTTTGTATTTGACAAGAGTCCTTCTTACCAACTGGAAACGTTGACCATGTGTTTTGTATTTGACAAGAGTCCTTCTTACCAACTGGAAACGTTGACCATGTGTTTTGTATTTGATAAGAGTACTTCTTACCAACTGGAAACGTTGACCATGTGTTTTGTATTTGATAAGAGTCCTTCTTACCAACTGGAAACGTTGACCATGTGTTTTGTATTTGACAAGAGTCCTTCTTACCAACTGGAAACGTTGACCATGTGTTTTGTATTTGATAAGAGTGCTTCTACCAACTGGAAACGTTGACCATGTGTTTTGTATTTGATAAGAGTCCTTCTTACCAACTGGAAACGTTGACCATGTGTTTTGTATTTGATAAGAGTCCTTCTTACCAACTGGAAACGTTGACCATGTGTTTTGTATTTGATAAGAGTGCTTCTTACCAACTGGAAACGTTGACCATGTGTTTTGTATTTGACAAGAGTCCTTCTTACCAACTGGAAACGTTGACCATGTGTTTTGTATTTGACAAGAGTCCTTCTTACCAACTGGAAACGTTGACCATGTGTTTTGTATTTGATAAGAGTGCTTCTTACCAACTGGAAACGTTGACCATGTGTTTTGTATTTGATAAGAGTCCTTCTTACCAACTGGAAACGTTGACCATGTGTTTTGTATTTGACAAGAGTCCTTCTTACCAACTGGAAACGTTGACCATGTGTTTTGTATTTGATAAGAGTGCTTCTTACCAACTGGAAACGTTGACCATGTGTTTTGTATTTGACAAGAGTCCTTCTTACCAACTGGAAACGTTGACCATGTGTTTTGTATTTGATAAGAGTGCTTCTTACCAACTGGAAACGTTGACCATGTGTTTTGTATTTGATAAGAGTCCTTCTTACCAACTGGAAACGTTGACCATGTGTTTTGTATTTGATAAGAGTGCTTCTTACCAACTGGAAACGTTGACCATGTGTTTTGTATTTGACAAGAGTCCTTCTTACCAACTGGAAACGTTGACCATGTGTTTTGTATTTGACAAGAGTGCTTTCTACCAGGTGGAAAGGTTGACTATCGGTTGTGTTTCTTTATTAATGATGACATCGGCCAGAGCACTCAAACTCAGACTATTACATAGAAAAGAAATATGTACCAAATGGTTGCACTCGAAGTGACAGCAAAGCCTAATCCAGTAAGTTGGTTTAAATAACAACAACAACAAGGATGTGTTAAGAAAGAAACGTTTTTCAATTTTAAAGTTGTTAGTTGTTGGAACACATAAAGGCATTTTATTCATTAGATCTCCCGGTGAAACTGCAGTACGTTTATGGACTTAAACCCTACAGTCCAGGGATTTATTCCCCGCTCTGTGTGGTTTTGCTCAAGAAACATTTTTTTAAAGAAAAATAACAAAACGGTTACTTCATTTTAATATCACTAGTGTGTTGTCTGTCAGTCACTCAGTAGATATTAAAATAATGCCACATAAGAGAAGTTTAAGACTACAACTTTTGCTGTCGTGACGTCAGTAAAACATGCGCATGCTATGAATCACGAGAAGAATTATGCACTATGCAGGCTACACCATAGCATCACATACGACCTTCAAAAACAATAAATAACAAACGTTACTCTTATTTTTAGTTTTATTTACTCTTGAAACGGAATATTTTCGGGGATCGTGCGGAAGTACGCCTAATATATTTATATGTGAGTGTGTATGTATAGATAGAAAAATATCTTCTACAATATGAATTAAAAACCCATCAAAAAGCAAACTGACCCAACAAGTATATTCTTATCTTTGTTAATTATCAGAGGGTCAAAGGATTTATAGTTTAACGGCAAAACAGAGCAAAAATCTCGAATTTTTTATTGAGTTACTCCAGTTTTTTTTTTCGGTACATATCACAAACCACAGATATAGGGGAGAAAGCGTTTCGTCAGCTTTAAATCTCCAAATATCTGTAGTGAACGCATCTTTGGACTACGATAAAATGTTATTAATATAGGTGAAATATCAGCCAATATTCTGGCTGATTTACAGATTATGGATTTTCTTACTCACTCCCCCCTCTCCCTCGGAATTGGAAGATTGCCAATGACGAATTCACTCGGCAGAGGACGCTTGAAAATTCAATTTAGTGATATTTTATTTTTCTTCATAAATTTTAATGGCTCTTTCGAATATCCGGAACGTTGCTCTTAGTGACTTAGAAAAAAAACAACCAAAAATAACAAAGAGACAAAATTAAAGGAAAAAGAACGGAATTACGGAGCAGCAAATGAGAAAAATTAATATTCTTAGGTTTTAATAATATGCAGCGTCAGTTATTCAGCAAAAACATCGCAGTCATGAAAATAATCGAAGCCTTTTGGTTACACAATTTGAAGTTTAGAAATCACTTAGACTTTTCTCTCTTATAGAATACCAGTAACCCATTTGAACGTCAAGAGAAGCTAAACTGTTATTTTCTGAGAACTGACGAAAATATATTTACAATTGGATGTTTTGGTGTTTGAAGTAATTGAGCGAGTTTAGTAACGTACACTATAATCGATTAAATTATTTTAGGTAAAAGTTTCGACGTTGTATTAGCGTTCTAATGCATACAAACGTTAGTAATAAGTTGTATTCTTTTCATGCAAAAAGATTTGCTGTCAAGGCTAGGTGGCGTTGCTTTCACACAAAATGGTTCCAATAAAATTAGAATATTCATACATATATATATACCCTCAATATCTTTGACACAAAATGTTCCTTGATAAAAGTGTATAAATCGTCTTCTCCTGTCAAACATACTCCAGTAGACTGACGAGAAATTGGTAGTTCGTCGTTTCGTCATTGTTATAATAATGTCTGTTTATTTATTGTGAAAGGTAGAGAGAGGTAACGAAAATTTATCTGAATTTTTTTTTTTACGCTTAACTCTGTTTTTCTATTGTTTGTAATAAAATATTTACAAAACGTATTTGTGAGTTTAAACACACAAACAACGATAAAGACGGGTTTAAACACGAAAAAAAGAGAGTGAATTGGTTTATACACGTAATAACAGATGGACTCAAACACATAAAGCTGAGAACACTGGGTAATTATGTCTCATCCAACTGTTAGATATATTCTTAACGTGATTAAAATGGATCATTCTTTTGGTAAAAAAATAAAATTATACTTTCGCTGGTTTGTTTTTTCTTTAAATTTTCACAGAAAACGTAAAAAGTAGAATTTGTTTACCAAAACAAATTATTAATTTGATTTTGACGTTAATATAATACAACGTCTCAGTGCGTCGAGGTACTTCGTAATACAATAGATAAAACACCTTAATAAAGATCATGAAACCAAAGTTATTAAGCCCAGATGAATACTTAACTCAAACAAATTGTGACCGTGATGTTCCTGCCCACGTGACACAGGACGTTGCCAACCGACCTTATTGTTGAGGCATATTAGTGTTTGAGAATGAAACTGACGTAACTTCATGATACTAGCGAGACGTGTGTTCGTATGAAGTTATTAAGGCTATGGAGAAACGCCCACTTATCAGATGCTACAATAATACACACTGTAGTTAAAATGGTGATAAAGTCTCACTAGTTGACAACCAACATTAATCTTTATTATACGATCGACCTAATGACAGGACCTCCTAGACACTCAGTATTACCAACATGGTCAGAGAGTTTAGAGGTAGAAAACAGTGATAAAACAGTAGAGATAGATACACAACTGGGCGGTAAAACTGTTCGTAAATATGAATCAATATAAGGAAGTTTGAGTCTTTGCTTTATTATACATTGTATTGTTGGGTCATTAGAGTAATTCATGGTTACTAGGACCAGTAGTGCTAGATAGCTGTAGTTTCATACGTAGTTTTCATGCTTATTTGTTACGCAACATCAGACAGTGGAAACTACATGGACTGAAACTAATAACAGTTGTATCGCCTATAGTGCAATAAATTGTGGTCATTTTACTGTCTTAAAGACGATCCATGAGCGACTATCTGCTTATGTTATTTGACCATATTAAAGAAGATCCGTGAACAATTATCTGGCTAACTAAACACAGAGTTATCCCTTTTCTTGGTTATTAATAAACATTTGGGCCGAGTGTGACCAAGTGGTTTGTATGTGGAACTGCGTTTCCTACTATTTAAAGTTCCAAATGTGGTGCACTGAAAACGTTCATATTTTCATTTGTTATAAAATTGATGGTTTTAATTACTTATTTTCATTATTAAGCTTCGACACTCGAACAAAGCCCCTGTGTCGGTGGATGCTGCTAGCTGTGTATATTCCTGTTTGCTCATTTACCTAAAATTATAGATGACAGTAATTGAACTCCACGAGCGTTAGACCTCCTTGGTTAACCCATGGGGCGCATAACGTATTGTTGACGCAAATGCTCGTATAAATTAATAAGCAAGATTACAATCCCATTATTCGTTGGTAAAAGAGTAGCCCAAAAGTTGGCGGTGAGTGATGATGATTAGCTACCTTCCCCTCTGGTGTTATACTTCTAAATTAGGAACGGCTAGCGCAGATAGTCCTCGTGTGGCTTTACGCGAAATTCGAAAAACAAAGAAACAATGAGAAAGAAAATTGAAACAGATTTCAAACCCCTATAAAACTGTTTTATGAGCAGTGTTTTCCTGTCATACAGCAAAACACAAAATACGATTTAAGTTCTCAATTATCCTGCATAATATTAACGTATCAAGGAATAATGTACGGTGTCCTTCATCTATCACTATGATACTTCTAGATCTAGAATAATGTACGGTGTCCTTCATCTATCACTATGATACTTCTAGATCTAGAATAATGTACGGTGTCCTTCATCTATCACTATGATACTTCTAGATCATATTATCGATACAATGTTTTAAAAATGTTTTCCTCATCTCCAAATTGTAAATTTCGAGAAGACAGCAACATGAAGTCTATTCTATGATTCAGTTCGTCACTTGTCACTGAATCAACCGCTTTTTTCTAATTGATGATGAAGGAAGGGTTAAGTTGAAGATGAAGGAAGGGTTAAGTTGATGATGAAGGAAGGGTTAAGATGAAGATGAAGGAAGGGTTAAGTTGATGATGAAGGAAGGGTTAAGTTGAAGATGAAGGAAGGGTTGTTGATGATGAAGGAAGGGTTACGTTGATGATGAAGGAAGGGTTAAGTTGAAGATGAAGGAAGGGTTAAGTTGAAGATGAAGGAAGGGTTACGTTGATGATGAAGGAAGGGTTAAGTTGATGATGAAGGAAGGGTTAAGTTGATGATGAAGGAAGGGTTAAGTTGAAGATGAAGGAAGGGTTAAGTTGATGATGAAGGAAGGGTTAAGTTGAAGATGAAGGAAGGGTTAAGTTGAAGATGAAGGAAGGGTTACGATAAAAGAATAGCTTTGTGTATAAAGTATGTACGCTCTTAACAGGACTGACCTTCGCTGAAAATGAAATGTTTGTTTTCTCTTAGTAAACATTAAACGTTCTTATGTTTTATACGCATGATTGACTAATCGCTGTAAAGTTTATGTTTTACGACCTATGGGATATCTCGAAGTGTTTGTTTATTGATTGAGGGCCAACTGCTGTAGCCGTCACTATATTTGAACGGATAGACCGGAGGATGATGTTTTGCCGACGTTTACAGTTGGAGATATGAGAAGAAAAATTAAACATTACGTCCATAATATAATCCAGAAGTCTCATTACGTCCATAATATAATACAGAAGTGGCAGATAAAAAAAATTAACAAAATAAAATCATTATTTGCGGGTGCGCGAAGTGTTGTACGAAGTGTTGTTCACCTAGACTGAACTATGTAATTATTTAGTAATTTTCACCATTTTTACCTGCATTCTACAATTAACTTGATTTCTTTTGCCACAGGCAGGCCTAAATGCGCACGTCACGAGGTTTAAGCGAGTTACATTCCAAATGTAACTAAACTACTTAATTATCACATAGGAATAAACGTGATATCTAGATACAGATAATATACAAGGTTTAATATTATATACGTTTAAGCTCTTAATCGTATAAGAAAATAATTAAAAACAACCTAAATCTCCCCTAAATTGTGACATTTCTTTTCTAGGCATACCCACTTATCAAGTTTACTTACCACCCCTCCAAGGAGTACGAAATTTAACATAAATTACTTTCAATAATGTTGTCATCGCTCTGGCGAAGCAACATTTTTATATCCTTTAGCCTTATTTGTGTAGCTCTAAAAAATAACCAGGTAGAAAAGCAGACAACTAGCTTTATAACAAAAAGAAATATATATGGTACTCAGCTATTGTAATATTTTTTAAATATAGTTTAGTATGAAAACAACTCATAACCATATGAATAAGAAACGTACATGATTAAAAATGTTTTAGTTTACATTCTTACGTCTTAGTATCTATAAAACTGGTCACGTAATACGTATAAACAAAATCAACAAAACAACAGTGTCAGAACGAGCCATTAGTCTTTCATCTAAACCTTTGAATCCTTGAAAACATTAGCTCTCCAGTGGCACAGCCGTATAGACGTCTGCAGACTTACAACATTAGAAACTGGGTTGGTGAGCAGAGCCACACCACAGACCAACAATTGAAAACAGTAAAAAACAAAACAAAAATCTATAGACTGGGTTAATATTCACCCGAAAAATAAATACATTTTAATTTTTGTTTTTGATGTTATTCTAAGAGAGTTGTGTTAACAATAGTAATGTTCACCTGTTTTATTTTAATTTAAAACAAAGTCTGTTTTATTATCGTAATCCTCGCTTCATAATTTTATTTCTCTTGCTGAGCTATTTTCTAGAAGTGTCATTTTCAAGCTCAATTCGGCCATGAGCAGTCGACGTAACTCATATGTACATTAAGAAGTGTTTGTCTGAAAGAAACTGTTACAAAGACGGAAACATCTAAATTAGTTCGCATTCCTTTAATGCTTCACTGAGCTTGGTTTATTCTACCAATGAAAATGTCTTGAAAGGAATGGGGGATACTTATCGATTTCGCTATCACACTCTGAACATAATTACAATTTTCTTGTCACATTAGTCATTGTGACACGATAAGGAAGACCTGTTCGTTTCGAACATTTTAAGGTACGATAATTTCTTGTAGAAAACGTGTCTTTTATTTAGTCTCTTCCTGGCGATCAAATAGACTGCAGGAAGACCGTCTGAATGGTTTCGTTCACATGCTATTAAGCAAGCTGTATTTATTGAAGCACAAAGGCCCTCGGAGTACCGAGTTAAGCCTAGTTTATGTTACTTTACTTTATCGCTCAAGAAAACAGGCGAAAGCATCAAAATTATCTTGTCATGGCTAGATGGATAGGGACGCTCGCCTCGTAATCTCAGGGTCGCGGATTCGAATCCCCGTCACACCAAACATGCTCGTCCTTTCAGCTGTGGGACATTATTATGTTACGGTCAATCCCACTATTCGTTGATAAAATAGTAGCCCAATAGTTGGCGATGGGTGGTGATGACTAGCTGCCTTCCCTCTAGTCTTACACTGCTAAATTAGCGACGGCTAGCGCAGTTAGCCCTTGCGTAGCTTTGCGCGAAATTAAAACAAACATCTTTTGTCGAAACAAAACAATAATCTTGCAGTAATGCTTAAATGTCAAGGAGACTGTTTGCATCAGATAACTCAAAAATTGTGGTCTCCTAATTAAAAGTTAAAAAAACATATTTTACTGACAAGCAGTTGGTTTGGTTTGGGTTGTTATGTTGTCAATAAGATATACACAATGTTAGTTTCAAACAAGGAACTAAAAGAACAAATAAAGAAACACATATCCAGAAAGTTAAGGTCTTTTTTATCCCTAACTCTATTGTAAATAAATGGTAAATCCTTACAGTATATGTTACAAATACTTAAACACAAAGAAATAAACACCTTTTACCTTGTTTGTTAACAAATTATATGTCTCAGGGATATTCGATGTAAACACTTTGTAAACCTTTGATTTGAACAATACAGTAGCTTTCCAAAGCGTATAGAAGACAAACTTTCCATATTAAAACTTAACGAATTTCCCTCTTCAGTTGTAACTTTTAAGCTGGAAATGAAATAAATTCATTTGAATTTCGCGCAAAGCTACACGAGGACTACGTGCGCTAGCCACCCCTTACTAAGCAGTGAAAGACTAAGTGGAAGGCAGCTAGTTATCATCACCCATAATAAGCTCTTGGGCTACCTTTTTCCCAACGAATATTGGGATCGACCGTCATATTATAATGCCCACACGGCTGAAAGGGCGAGCACGTTTGGTGTGACGGGGATTCGAACTTGCGACTCAAGCATCCTAACCAATTGGAAATTCATTATCTTACAGCAGGTATAGTTACAAATTAGAGATAAAACCTGCGACAAATAAAATTCATTATATGTACAAGAAAACCTTTAGAACTTTTACAAAAATCAGTAATTGGACGTGTTTCTAATAAGGAACTAAAAAAAATGGTTTTGTCCTAAAACCCCTTTGATGAGGATTGAAATAGTAAAAAAGAAGTTGAAGCCTAAGGTTTATATCTTCTGAATCAGTGGTAAGGACTCAAACCATCTGTGTATCTACAATAGCTAGTTCTGGATCAGTGGTAAGGTCTCAAACCATCTGTGTATCTACAATAACTGGTTCTGGATCAGTGGTAAGGTCTCAAACCATCTGTGTATCTACAATAACTGGTTCTGAATCAGTGGTAAGGTCTCAAACCATCTGTGTATCTACAATAACTGGTTCTGAATCAGTGGTAAGGACTCAAACCATCTGTGTATCTACAATAACTGGTTCTGAATCAGTGGTAAGGACTCAAACCATCTGTTTATCTACAATAACTGGTTCTGAATCAGTGGTAAGGACTCAAACCATCTGTGTATCTACAATAACTAGTTCTGAATCAGTGGTAAGGACTCAAACCATCTGTGTATCTACAATAACTGGTTCTGAATCAGTGGTAAGGACTCAAACCATCTGTTTATCTACAATAACTGGTTTTGAATCAGTGGTAAGGACTCAAACCATCTGTTTATCTACAATAACTGGTTTTGAATCAGTGGTAAGGACTCAAACCATCTGTTTATCTACAATAACTGGTTTTGAATCAGTGGTAAGGACTCAAACCATCTGTTTATCTACAATAACTTGTTCTGAATCAGTGGTAAGGACTCAAACCATCTGTGTATCTACAATAACTGGTTCTGAATCAGTGGTAAGGACTCAAACCATCTGTTTATCTACAATAACTGGTTCTGAATCAGTGATAAGGACTCAAACCATCTGTGTATCTACAATAACTAGTTCTGAATCAGTGGTAAGGACTCAAACCATCTGTGTATCTACAATAACTGGTTCTGAATCAGTGGTAAGGACTCAAACCATCTGTTTATCTACAATAACTGGTTCTGAATCAGTGGTAAGGACTCAAACCATCTGTGTATCTACAATAACTTGTTCTGAATCAGTGGTAAGGACTCAAACCATCTGTGTATCTACAATAACTGGTTCTGAATCAGTGGTAAGGACTCAAACCATCTGTTTATCTACAATAACTGGTTCTGAATCAGTGATAAGGACTCAAACCATCTGTGTATCTACAATAACTAGTTCTGAATCAGTGGTAAGGACTCAAACCATCTGTGTATCTACAATAACTGGTTCTGAATCAGTGGTAAGGACTCAAACCATCTGTTTATCTACAATAACTGGTTCTGAATCAGTGGTAAGGACTCAAACCATCTGTGTATCTACAATAACTGGTTCTGAATCAGTGGTAAGGACTCAAACCATCTGTTTATCTACAATAACTGGTTCTGAATCAGTGGTAAGGACTCAAACCATCTGTGTATCTACAATCAAACCATCTGGTTCTGAATCAGTGGTAAGGACTCAAACCATCTGTGTATCTACAATAACTGGTTCTGAATCAGTGGTAAGGACTCAAACCATCTGTGTATCTACAATAACTAGTTCTGAATCAGTGGTAAGGACTCAAACCATCTGTGTATCTACAATAACTGGTTCTGAATCAGTGGTAAGGACTCAAACCATCTGTGTATCTACAATAACTGGTTCTGAATCAGTGGTAAGGACTCAAACCATCTGTGTATCTACAATAACTGGTTCTGAATCAGTGGTAAGGACTCAAACCATCTGTGTATCTACAATAACTGGTTCTGAATCAGTGGTAAGGACTCAAACCATCTGTGTATCTACAATAACTAGTTCTGAATCAGTGGTAAGGACTCAAACCATCTGTTTATCTACAATAACTGGTTCTGAATCAGTGGTAAGGACTCAAACCATCTGTGTATCTACAATAACTAGTTCTGAATCAGTGGTAAGGACTCAAACCATCTGTTTATCTACAATAACTGGTTTTGAATCAGTGGTAAGGACTCAAACCATCTGTGTATCTACAATAACTGGTTCTGAATCAGTGGTAAGGACTCAAACCATCTGTTTATCTACAATAACTGGTTCTGAATCAGTGGTAAGGACTCAAACCATCTGTTTATCTACAATAACTGGTTCTGAATCAGTGGTAAGGACTCAAACCATCTGTGTATCTACAATAACTAGTTCTGAATCAGTGGTAAGGACTCAAACCATCTGTGTATCTACAATAACTAGTTCTGAATCAGTGGTAAGTTCTGAATCAGTGGTAAGGACTCAAACCATCTGTGTATCTACAATAACTGGTTTTGAATCAGTGGTAAGGACTCAAACCATCTGTTTATCTACAATAACTGGTTCTGAATCAGTGGTAAGGACTCAAACCATCTGTGTATCTACAATAACTGGTTCTGAATCAGTGGTAAGGACTCAAACCATCTGTTTATCTACAATAACTGGTTCTGAATCAGTGATAGGACTCAAACCATCTGTGTATCTACAATAACTAGTTCTGAATCAGTGGTAAGGACTCAAACCATCTGTGTATCTACAATAACTGGTTCTGAATCAGTGGTAAGGACTCAAACCATCTGTTTATCTACAATAACTGGTTCTGAATCAGTGGTAAGGACTCAAACCATCTGTGTATCTACAATAACTTGTTCTGAATCAGTGGTAAGGACTCAAACCATCTGTGTATCTACAATAACTGGTTCTGAATCAGTGGTAAGGACTCAAACCATCTGTTTATCTACAATAACTGGTTCTGAATCAGTGATAAGGACTCAAACCATCTGTGTATCTACAATAACTAGTTCTGAATCAGTGGTAAGGACTCAAACCATCTGTGTATCTACAATAACTGGTTCTGAATCAGTGGTAAGGACTCAAACCATCTGTTTATCTACAATAACTGGTTCTGAATCAGTGGTAAGGACTCAAACCATCTGTGTATCTACAATAACTGGTTCTGAATCAGTGGTAAGGACTCAAACCATCTGTTTATCTACAATAACTGGTTCTGAATCAGTGGTAAGGACTCAAACCATCTGTGTATCTACAATAACTGGTTCTGAATCAGTGGTAAGGACTCAAACCATCTGTGTATCTACAATAACTGGTTCTGAATCAGTGGTAAGGACTCAAACCATCTGTGTATCTACAATAACTAGTTCTGAATCAGTGGTAAGGACTCAAACCATCTGTTTATCTACAATAACTGGTTCTGAATCAGTGGTAAGGACTCAAACCATCTGTGTATCTACAATAACTGGTTCTGAATCAGTGATAAGGACTCAAACCATCTGTGTATCTACAATAACTAGTTCTGAATCAGTGGTAAGGACTCAAACCATCTGTGTATCTACAATAACTAGTTCTGAATCAGTGGTAAGGACTCAAACCATCTGTGTATCTACAATAACTAACTAGTTCTGAATCAGTGGTAAGGACTCAAACCATCTGTTTATCTACAATAACTGGTTTTGAATCAGTGGTAAGGACTCAAACCATCTGTTTATCTACAATAACTGGTTTTGAATCAGTGGTAAGGACTCAAACCATCTGTTTATCTACAATAACTGGTTTTGAATCAGTGGTAAGGACTCAAACCATCTGTGTATCTACAATAACTAGTTCTGAATCAGTGGTAAGGACTCAAACCATCTGTGTATCTACAATAACTGGTTCTGAATCAGTGGTAAGGACTCAAACCATCTGTTTATCTACAATAACTGGTTCTGAATCAGGGGTAAGGACTCAAACCATCTGTTTATCTACAATAACTGGTTCTGAATCAGTGGTAAGGACTCAAACCATCTGTGTATCTACAATAACTGGTTCTGAATCAGTGGTAAGGACTCAAACCATCTGTGTATCTACAATAACTAGTTCTGAATCAGTTCTGAATCAGTGGTAAGGACTCAAACCATCTGTGTATCTACAATAACTAGTTCTGAATCAGTGGTAAGGACTCAAACCATCTGTTTATCTACAATAACTGGTTCTGAATCAGTGGTAAGGACTCAAACCATCTGTGTATCTACAATAACTGGTTCTGAATCAGTGGTAAGGACTCAAACCATCTGTTTATCTACAATAACTAGTTCTGAATCAGTGGTAAGGACTCAAACCATCTGTGTATCTACAATAACTAGTTCTGAATCAGTGGTAAGGACTCAAACCATCTGTTTATCTACAATAACTGGTTTTGAATCAGTGGTAAGGACTCAAACCATCTGTGTATCTACAATAACTAGTTTTGAATCAGTGGTAAGGACTCAAACCATCTGTTTATCTACAATAACTAGTTCTGAATCAGTGGTAAGGACTCAAACCATCTGTGTATCTACAATAACTGGTTCTGAATCAGTGGTAAGGACTCAAACCATCTGTTTATCTACAATAACTGGTTTTGAATCAGTGGTAAGGACTCAAACCATCTGTGTATCTACAATAACTGGTTCTGAATCAGTGGTAAGGACTCAAACCATCTGTGTATCTACAATAACTGGTTCTGAATCAGTGGTAAGGACTCAAACCATCTGTTTATCTACAATAACTGGTTCTGAATCAGTGGTAAGGACTCAAACCATCTGTTTATCTACAATAACTGGTTCTGAATCAGTGGTAAGGACTCAAACCATCTGTTTATCTACAATAACTGGTTCTGAATCAGTGGTAAGGACTCAAACCATCTGTGTATCTACAATAACTGGTTCTGAATCAGTGGTAAGGACTCAAACCATCTGTTTATCTACAATAACTGGTTCTGAATCAGTGGTAAGGACTCAAACCATCTGTTTATCTACAATAACTGGTTCTGAATCAGTGGTAAGGACTCAAACCATCTGTTTATCTACAATAACTGGTTTTGAATCAGCGGTAAGGACTCAAACCATCTGTGTATCTACAATAACTGGTTCTGAATCAGTGGTAAGGACTCAAACCATCTGTGTATCTACAATAACTGGTTCTGAACCAGTGGTAAGGACTCAAACCATCTGTTTATCTACAATAACTGGTTCTGAATCAGTGGTAAGGACTCAAACCATCTGTTTATCTACAATAACTGGTTCTGAATCAGTGGTAAGGACTCAAACCATCTGTTTATCTACAATAACTGGTTTTGAATCAGTGGTAAGGACTCAAACCATCTGTGTATCTACAATAACTAGTTTTGAATCAGTGGTAAGGACTCAAACCATCTGTTTATCTACAATAACTGGTTCTGAATCAGCGGTAAGGACTCAAACCATCTGTGTATCTACAATAACTAGTTTTGAATCAGTGGTAAGGACTCAAACCATCTGTTTATCTACAATAACTGGTTCTGAATCAGTGGTAAGGACTCAAACCATCTGTTTATCTACAATAACTGGTTTCTGAATCAGCCCAGGTAAGGACTCAAACCATCTGTTTATCTACACAACTGGTTTTGAATCAGTGGTAAAACTCAAACCATCTGTGTATCTACAATAACTGGTTCTGAATCAGTGGTAAGGACTCAAACCATCTGTTTGTCTACAATAACTGGTTCTGAACCAGTGGTAAGGACTCAAACCATCTGTTTATCTACAATAACTGGTTCTGAATCAGTGGTAAGGACTCAAACCATCTGTTTATCTACACAACTGGTTCTGAATCAGTGGTAAGGACTCAAACCATCTGTTTGTCTACAATAACTGGTTTTGAATCAGTGGTAAGGACTCAAACCATCTGTGTATCTACACAACTAGTTTTGAATCAGTGGTAAGGACTCAAACCATCTGTTTATCTACAATAACTGGTTCTGAATCAGCGGTAAGGACTCAAACCATATGTTTATCTACACAACTGGTTTTGAATCAGCGGTAAGGACTCAAACCATCTGTTTATCTACAATAACTGGTTTTGAATCAGCGGTAAAAACTCAAACCATCTGTGTATCCACAATAACTGGTTCTGAATCAGTGGTAAGGACTCAAACCATCTGTTTGTCTACAATAACTGGTTCTGAACCAGTGGTAAGGACTCAAACCATCTGTTTATCTACAATAACTGGTTCTGAATCAGTGGTAAGGACTCAAACCATCTGTTTGTCTACAATAACTGGTTTTGAATCAGTGGTAAGGACTCAAACCATCTGGGTATCTACAATAACTAGTTTTGAATCAGTGGTAAGGACTCAAACCATCTGTTTATCTACAATAACTAGTTCTGAATCAGCGGTAAGGACTCAAACCATCTGTTTATCTACAATAACTGGTTTTGAATCAGCGGTAAGGACTCAAACCATCTGTGTATCCACAATAACTGGTTCTGAATCAGTGGTAAGGACTCAAACCATCTGTTTGTCTACAATAACTGGTTCTGAACCAGTGGTAAGGACTCAAACCATCTGTTTATCTACAATAACTGGTTCTGAATCAGTGGTAAGGACTCAAACCATCTGTTTATCTACAATAACTGGTTTTGAATCAGTGGTAAGGACTCAAACCATCTGTGTATCTACAATAACTAGTTCTGAATCAGTCGTAAGCACTCAAACAATTGTTTATCTACGATAGCTGGTGTATTTTATCGCTTATGTAAATGAATGCTATCTACTTATGAAAGAAATCACTAAATAACGAAGCCTATAAATTCGTTTTAAAACAAAGGCTAACACTGTTAAGTTTCTGTTTCAACGCATGCGCCTTCTCGATTATTATAAACCACGACATTAATAAGAACGATAAGCCTTTTCTAATACATTTTCCTTGGTTTCATGTGTTTATTCATAGCATCAAATTTTTTAACTTTCAAACCGTTTTTTTTTTTTTCGAAGTGCTTAAAGAGAAGATTGCTCTAAGTTATCTCAGATTGTTAGGAATTCTGTGACGTGACGTATAAGGAAAAACAAGGGTTGCGATTGGTGATAATTCTTGCTATTAAAAAGAAAGTTGGATATTTGTTAAGATACAAGATGTGTAGGTGTTCTTCGGTGAAACGAATCATGATGCACGTCGTACAGTTTCTAAACGAACTCGGCGACTCAGTGGATTAGAGCGTATCTATCGACTCACACTTTAACTACATACATCACTATGAATTTAAATTGATGAGAAAGGACGAGGTATTTGCTGAAGTCCGTATCAGCAGTCATCACGACTCAGTGCAACTTAACACCTGTGACTACGTAGTAACGGCTCAAGTCTACCATAATATGAATTATAAACTTGTATAGAGAGAAAATATGAAAACATCAAATAGAACGGAGAGGCCATTACCGTCACAGAACATATACGTTCTCTGCTCACCATGGATATAGAAACCGATTTCTAGCAGTGTGAGTCCGCAGAAATCCGCGGTGCCGCTGGGGTAAACATCGACAGAAGCCGACCGCTATTTCTCTTACTTTCGTTCATAATAGAAATGAACTAGAAAAATAATTCACCCATATCTTTAGAAAGCAATAAAACAATAACAATAATTTTGGAAGCCTATGCTGTTCCAAAATGTTTCGCCCCCTAGTGGCATGTCTGTGGACTTACAACTGTAGAAACTGGGGTTCGATACCCGTAGTGTTGTAAAATCTTGTATAATATTTATTATTTCGAAACGGTGACAATTATCAAGTTTATTTTCTTCTTCAATCAAATAATTGGCACCAGTTGTTTGTTTCTTTAAATTTCAAGCAAAGCTACACGAGAGCTATCTGCGCTAGCCGTCTCTAATTTAGCAGTGTAGGACTAGAGGGAAGGCAGCTAGTCATCACAGCTCACTGCCAACTCTTGGGCTACTCTTTACCAATGAATAGTGTGATTGATTGTCACATACTAATGCCCCGGCTGAAAGGTCGAGCATATTTGGTGTAACGGGAATTCGAACCTGCGACCCTCGGATTACGGATCGAATGCCTTAACCACCTGACCATGCCAGGTCTCACCAGTTACTATCCTTGAAGTATGCTCATAACTGACACCAGTCTGGTTAGGCCGACGCTAAAGAAAGCCGTGCATGATTAAGACCCGGCTCTGTAGTAGAAAACTCACATCGGACACGCCTTAAACAATACGCAGAAAATATTGACGCTCGAACACCTTTCCTAGTGGGCTGGTACCACTACAGGTCACTGAGTAACCCCCTCTAAACTCGTTTGAAGAATCAAAGTCTTTATATCGAATGTGAACAAAACATATTCTGTTACTTCTGATGTAGTTACTTAATGTAGTTCTCTTGCACGTGAACACGCTTATAATACCTCTTCACGGAGGGTAGTGCATATTTTTTTCTGTTTGTGTACCTGTAAAAGGCCGACGATGTCGTCAACTGCTCAGCGAGTTACATTGCAGACTCGAGATTTCGGTGTTCGAGCCACGATCTATGAGCAACATTCAAATCCTAACTATTCCATCAATGGCGGTTGGTGGTTTTGATTAGTTCTTTTCACCTGTTCTATCTTTTCAAAATTAGGGATAGATTTGTGTAGTTTTTTAATAAAATTCAACAAACAAATTGTGTGTGAAACTATATATATATATTTTTTTTCTGGTTTACTCAGTCTATCTGTCAATTTTTGTTTGGTAAATTTTTATCAATCTCTACTCAGTTGCGGTGGGTTATACTGACCCTACATTTTATTATTCAAATCTGTAATTGAAATATAAACCCCTATTTTCATTACTGCTCATTTGGAATTAATTAAAGTAGACGAAGTGATTCTTTTAATTAATTTGCTGGCGATAATTAAAGCCAGCCTCAGGTAATTATCATAAATGAATCAGACTCGCAGAAGGTTACGAATTTCTTAAACAGATTCGATGGATCGGACACCTGTCAACAAAAGTAAGAGTTAGATCGGTGTTTATCTGACTTTTGAGAACTTTCCGATAGATGGGGCTCGATGCGTCATGAGGCATGGTTTTGTATTTAAAAGAGACAAACATAAACCTTTAATTATTTATTTACGAATGCTGTTTTTGATAGCACTGACCGATAAATGACTACATAGTAGGAAGCCACATAGAGAGATTATCACAGCCAGATAGACGATTAGATGCAGATAGCCTGCCAAACAGACAACCAGATAGTCAGTGAAAACAGACAAACAGATAGACGGTTGGACACAGGCAGTCAAATAGACAGTCAGACAAACAAATAAAAAGTCAGTTGAACAGACAGATAGATGACTAGACACAGATAGATAAACAATGATAAAGGAAGATAAACTGTCAGTCAGACAGAGAGAGACATAGATAGACCATTAATACATTAAATTAAAAACAAAGTACATCTGTCGTTGCTTATTTTGATTATTCGACTAATGAAGCTGTCCTTCTAGCTGCTCTGATCTCATTACAACTAGACTGGTCCACTGGTGAAAGAAAATAAAGACAAAACCAAGTATATATAAACATAAAGAGAGAAAAGAAGTTATAACTATTTAGTTATATATATTTGGAAAACACAGTATTTCCATGCTTAAATAACTTGCTAAGAAATGGATTCCTGGGAAAAAAATTCGTATAACAGTCAACATTGAAACTTTTTCCTTAAATTTACGTTTCTGCAGTGAAACAAATTGGTTTATATTTTGTTATCGTTATGTTGGATTATTAGATCTCATTAAGTAAACATCTGGGATATTTCGGGTATACTAATTTTTAATCTTATTATTTCTATAATTACATATACATTTTTTCATAATATATATTTATTATTTTAAATACATTTTCCGAGTTTTTTCAAGCTTGAATTATATTCATTTTGTTTTCACTTTAATAAAGGGTTTAAAATAACAGTGGTTAAGTTATGAAGCGAACTGTGTGAAGTATGATGGTCTGTACAATATGGCGGATTAACAAATACACTGTTTACCCTGTAGAAGACAGCTGGAATACACAGTTCAAAACAAGACTTTTAGGTAAATAATGCTTTCTGTACTCCTAATTGATGTTTTCATTTGTTATGTTAATACATAATTGTAATTTTGTTTTATTAGGTTAATGATCCTTTTCATTAATACGAAATTGCTAGGAAACGGTACCCACATCACTTATACTAACGGCAGTTGGTTATCTAGTCGACTCTTATTGACTGAGTCACCGAATCAGTGTTACTGTGATTTCAAGAAATAGTTAAAAAACACACTGGAGTAAGTAGAACTGATTGTTGACTAAAACACACTGGAGCAAGTAGAACTAATTGTTGAATAAAACACACTGGAGTAAGTAGAACTGATTGTTGGCTAAAACACACTTGAGCAAGTAGAACTAATTGTTGAATAAAACACACTGGAGTAAGTAGAACTGATTATTGACTAAGATACACTTGAGCAAGTAAAACTGATTGTTGACTAAAACACACTGGAGTAACTAGAACTGATTATTGACTAAGATACACTTGAGCAAGTAAAACTGATTGTTGACTAAAACACACTGGAGTAACTAGAACTGATTATTGACTAAGATACACTTGAGCAAGTAAAACTGATTGTTGACTAAAACACACTGGAGCAAGTAGAACTGATTATTGACTAAAACACACAGGAGCAAGTAGAACTAATTGTTGAATAAAACACACTGGAGTAAGTAGAACTGATTATTGAGGTTTTTTTATAAAATAAACTAATAACTATGGGGTTATTTACTGTTGTCATTATCTTTATACATCTTTGTTCTAATTTCTCCACAAGTCTATCATAAGTTCTGGTATGAACGTTTGGGTGGTGAAAGAGTGAATATATACACTAGTTTTATCAGTTGGTGCTAGTAGCCAGGAGACCAGTAATAAGATTAGTGGTTGAACCTTTCTTTACCTCCTGCAAGGCATATCGTTTCCACATGGAGTACCAGCGCAACTCTCGAGATGTCAGCTGGTGTTTAACTCAAGAATGCAAATAGATGCGAAATACACTTATGAAAAATAACGCTCATAGGTGACGTTGCAAGGAACTCTTGAAACCGTATCTGTTCATTTCGTGAAATGCTTAAAAACGCAGTTCAAAACGCACTTCTGACATCAAACCTCATTTGTTTGCATGTTGAAAAGGAAAACTGTTCATACTTGATCAAGAATTGGCATTCAATGTTATACTTTACACGTAACTGAACGTGTATATATATATATAATTCGTTATGTTATGTTCTTCGTCTTTAAAGTGTCTTGTTGAAGTGAACAGAGGGCGTGTTGAATAGTTGATGTGTCGTGAGTTGATATAACTGATACCGATAATTTAGGGTTACTCTTCATCTTATCACTTCTTTAGATGTTTACAGATGTCTTCCGCCATCCACTTATTTCATGTAATTTTTTGCACTTGACGAAATTAGTCCATCACTTCAACAACAAGAGTTTAGTCACATGCTGTGGTCAAATCTCTAAAGTATTTCAACGTATTTATAACAAAACTAATCTGCTGTCGCTCATAATAGTTTGAACTAATAACCAGAGGGAAAGCAGCCAATCAGCAGAATCCTACTACTCACCACCAAAGCTAAGGGATTGGCTGTCACTCTTATAATACACCCACGACTAAGATTACGGAAACTATTCTGTGGTATGACACGGATTCGAACCTGGATCGTCAACTCCGAAATCCAGAGCTCTTCCACGTGTTTATTGATTACAAAAGAGAAATGTAATTATGCTAACCTTATAAAGAACCTTATTAAATATTCAGTAAAACATTTTAACCTTAATTTACTGATACGGGGTTCTTTACGTATGTAAGCGATTTTATTTTGTTAATAACTGACTGTAATCTCTCACGCAACAGTACATAAAGAGTTATACGTTTTCTAAAAGAAACATACTTTTGGATAAAAATTGGTGAATTTTGTTAGCTTCAAAACGGCTTGTTAATTTTTTCGCATGCGATAGTTATTAATAATTATATATTGCCTGAAACACGAACCCTCTCGTGATCGAGTTCACAGTTACCAACTGTCGTGACGGTAATGTTTACCTACTCATGTTATATTAACTTATCCTTATGCTATATCCGCACTAAATCACTTAAGAGTTACTAATTTTAACCTATTATTCAATTGAGCTTCAAAACGAAACAAAAACCGTTTATTATGGCAACAACTTGAATTTATTTTGTGTTTGTTTCAAAATAACGTTGCTCCTGAAACTGTTATTTTGCACACTTTTTTTTTATTTTGAGTGAACACTATTTTTATAGAGGGCGCTCAATATCTTCGTGGACATTTTTATACAAACCCAACCAGTAAATGTTTATTTTTAACAGAGGGGTGGCATGACCTTGTGGGTAGGGAGCTCTACTCGCAATCTGAAGATCACGGGTTCGAATCCCCTTCATCGAAAAACATTCTCACCTTTTTTCATAATTCAGTCTTGGGGGCGTTATAATGTGACGGTCATTCCCATTATTCGTTGGTAAAAGAGTAGCCCAAGAGATGGCGGTGAGTGGTAATGACTAGCTGCCTTCCTTTTAGTCTTACACTGCTAAATTAGGGACGGCTGGAACAGGTATTAACAGTTTTACAAATAAAGCTGAAAACAACGTTTCAACCTTCTTAGATCATCTTCAGGTTAACCTGAGATG
Source organism: Tachypleus tridentatus (assembly GCF_004210375.1). Lineage (NCBI taxonomy): Eukaryota > Metazoa > Arthropoda > Merostomata > Xiphosura > Limulidae > Tachypleus > Tachypleus tridentatus. Next base: position 156,930,082 of record NC_134830.1, read on the forward strand.
CATTTTTACTTCAATTTGGTTTCTCGTCACACAAAATTACGGACGGTTAGCGCAGATAACCCTTTCATAGATTTGCGTGAAATTCAAAACAAACAAACCTTTTAACTGTAGTATTTCTTTAAGAATTAAAACGTGTGGCTTTGGGCCTTTAAGAAGTTCTCCCAGAGGCACGCTTTCAAATTTCTTTCAGTTACTAACGTATCTGATTTAGTTAGCAGGATTCCGCACCAATGGGATAAGATTCAGGGTTCCGGTATTAAGGTAGTGAAATTAAACGTAATGGCGACTCTTTCCCGATTGATATGGAATTTTATAAACTCGTCAATTTCAGGTCCACCTTCCAACCACTGAACTCGAGAGTTTCACCATTCATTATTTGTGTACGGGAAAACATTATCTTCATATAACAACGATTACTTTACGTACAAAAGCATGTTACACGTGTCAACAAACTTTAGCTTGTCTTTTTAACTGTTTATATTCAACCAGATATATTTGGAGCTGGAATTAGTTTCACACGTGTTCAGTTCAAGGTCTATCATGTCTCGTCACTGCTTAAAGTTACCATGTAAATTTATCGAACGCTGATACTTATAATCAAAACACTGATATGTAATTATAGTGATTCTTAGGAACAAACCAAAATGTCTTTAGTTTTTATCAGCTATTTAAATATGTTCGTAAGTCGTTAAACTTTTTAGTATTTTCTTTTATAATTCAAATTATAGAAGAACAATATAGCGTTTGTTTATTTGAAGTGAAGCACAAACCTATACAATGGGCTATCTGTGCTCTGCTCACCACGAGTATCGAAACCCGGTTTCTAGCGCTGTAAGTCCGCACAAACACCCATGTGCCATTGGGGGCGTTGCTAGCGAAATAATATTTCTCTATGGAACTGCACACTTACATACAGGAGTTACCTTTTACTCAACCAACTAGTTTATTAGAACAAAATTACTGTTATTTGGTGTTTACTTACCAGCCTTATTAGTAGATACGAATAGTGCGTCGAAAAAGAAACCGATTTATCTGGTTTCGTTTTCTACTTCTTTTGCCGTAATGAAGGTTTGCTTGGGAGATTAAAAAGGTAAATTAAAAAAAGAGGACTTTATGGGTTCGAATCCCCGTCACATCAAACATTCTCACCCTTTCAGCCGCAGGGACGTTATAATGGTACGGTCAATCCCACTATTCGTTGGTACAAGAGTAGCCCAAGAATTGGCGGTGAGTTGTGATGACATGCTGTCTCCTCTCTAGTTTCACACTGATAAGTTAGGGAAGGCTAGCGCAGACAGCCGTCATGTAGCTCTGCGCGAAATTCAAAACAAACCAAACCAATCACAAGCTTAAAGGCATTATGACAATATCAGGAAATGTTACCTCTCCACTTCAATCTTCTGCAAGTTGGTTTGTTTTTGAATTTCGCACAAAGCTACTCGAGGGCTATCTGTGCTAGCCGTCCCTAATTTAGCAGTGTAAGACTAGAGGGAAGGCAGCTAGTCATCACCACCCACCGCCAACTCTTGGGCTACTCTTTTACCAACGAATAGTGGGATTGACCGAACATTATAACGCCCCCACGGTTGAACGGGCGAGCATGTTTGGCGCGACGGGGATGCGAACCCGCGACCCTCAGATTACGAGTCGCACGCCTTAACACGCTTGGCCATGCCGGGCTTTCTCTTCTGCAAGTAAACGAAAATAGGACCTTTTGCGTTACGTTGTTTAGCCTAACTGACGATTTCTGTCTTTGAATAAGGGTTTTTGGGCAGTGACTTGTAAGAAACAAAATGTACATCTGAAAAAAACGTGTAAATTTAGAGAAATTCAAATCTTCACTTTTTGTTATCGTGAACTTCACGAGGGCTGTCTGCGCTGTCCGTTGCTAACTTAGGAGCTAAGGATTAGAGGTAAGTTGTCGCTAACTCTTAGGCTAATCTTTTACGAAAAAATATGGGGGCTAATCGTAGCTTGCTAACGCCCCCACGGATGAAAAGGCGAGTGTGTTCGGTGGCGGGGATTCAAACTTGGCGTCCTAACCACCCGGTCATGCCGAGCATCTGGAGTTTGTATGATTATAATCACAAATATTAAGCCTAGTGGCTTCTAATGTTTTCGCCAGCGTTTATACTGAATACCATTCTTTGCTGGTCGCCATGGTTCTGGTCTGCTCAATTATAAAATGAAAGGAGTAATAAAAATATAATTCTGGGTGAACATTGTTCTTCACGAGCTGGTTCGATCACGAAGGGCTCCTGTTTTACTTCGTCTGTTTCATTTTCTTCAATGTGCAAAGACAACATTTCTTCTCTGCTATTTTTCTTCTTCTCAAATGTCGCTGGAGTTCTATAAGCTCGTCTGAAGTTAAGCACAAAACAACGCGATGTGCAGGCTGTGCTCTGCCCACCATGGGTACGGAACCCTAACGCAATGGGCCATCTGTGTTCCACCCACCATGGGTACGGAACCCTAACGCAATGTGCCATATGTGCTCTGCCTACTATGGGTATGGAACCCCAACGCAATGTGCCATATGTGCTCTGCCTACTATGGGTATGGAACCCCAACGCAATGTGCCATATGTGCTCTGCCCACCATGGGTACGGAACCCTAACGCAATGTGCCATATGTGCTCTGCCTACCATGGGTAAGGAACCCTGGATTCTAGCGTTATAGGCCCGCAGCCATACAGCTGTGTCACTGGAGGAGAGCTGGACGAGGCCTAGTAATAAAGGAAAAATAAATAACACAAATGTATGCGCAACTTCGAATCAGAACTTTCACTATCACCAAGCGACTACTTCAGTCGTGGTAACAGCCACGTAACTATTATATTTCAATTGTCACCAGTACCGTACTATTCACGTGACTGTTTCAAGCGGTAGCAATCAGCTGAATATTTCAGTTCTTGTCGTTAGGTAACAGTCACGTGACTATGCTGGTTCTGATTGGTAGTCTGGATCCAGACGGAATTGGTGCAACCAGTATGCAGCTTGAAGATCTCATCGGACGGATGCGGCGTGTGCTTTAATGAGAAGTTAACAATTAGCTATAATGAAGACAACACCAAAGCAGCCTAATGACCAGTATTAGTCCGAGAGAGAAATCGTGACCCAGTTAAATTACCACGAGCAGAAAACTCTCGTTCCCAACGGGCGAATCTCGTGATAGTTGTTACACGTGAAACGATAGCTGTTTCAACCCTTGCATTATTAACGATCTTTATGCAGAAATGGTCCTATGGTTATAAACTCAGACTAACAACAACACGGTCAGAAATAGCTAGTCTGTTTTTACGTATACCACTTAGTGGATTACATACGGGTTAGGTAAAGGTGTGCTTACCTTAGAATCGCTGGTCATATTTGATTTTCCTTTATCAGGAATTGTTTAATGACTTATACGAGCATAAAAGTAGGGAACATATTAAGAATTATACTTGAAATAAACGTAGACAACTTTTGTAAAAAAACAAAATAAAAACTTAATGTATTGTACTTGTCAATCTCTTGTAGTTTAACTGGCACGTGGTTTTCCTCTAAAAATAAATATTTTTTTTATAACTTTGGTAAATAACTTAGTAGAAGTTATCAAAATAATAAGAGTTCGAACAGTCAGACTGACACAGCCTGTTAAAAATACTTATTTACTGTTGAAATGAAGCTGAGCTTCTTATAAACACGAATACCTTCTTAGAACCATAGGTATATTCTTAAAAGTATAGGTTTATCATTAAAACCGTATACATATATATATATATATATATATATATATATATAACTACACACCCCTAGGTACTCACACAGCTCTCTCGTCTTATCTGGTTCTCCGAGATTCCCCATCTGGTTCCACGACGTACAAAATCTTCCATCTGGTCTTACGATGAAAAATATCATCATTCTGGCCTTATGATGTACATGAACCTCCATCAGGTCCAATGATGTATGAAATCTTCCGTATGGTCCAATAATGAACATGATGCTCCATCAAGTCCAATAATATACAATATCTTCTATCTGGTCCCATGATGTACAAAATTTTCCATTTGGTACAACTGATGTAATAGATACTTCACTGCCTTATCAATCTGACCTTATGATGTACATGAACCTCCATTCGATCCAATGATGTATGAAATCTTCCGTATGGTTCAATAATGAACACGATGCTCCATCAAGTCCAATAATATACAATATCTTTTATCTGGTTCCACGGTGTACAAAATTTTCCATCTGGTACAACTGATGTAATAGATACTTCACTGCCTGATACAAAAAAGAAATTTACATTTAACAGAAGGTAGAAAAGAGTGGGTAAGTAATTATATAAAAACCGCTGATGGGGTCAGTCACGAGACACGTACTGTGCACGCGTTTTATTTATTTTTGCTTTAAATGAATTCAAAAAGACAGGACATTAAGCTGTTGTTTAATTTCCTGTCACGTTTGAAACGAACTAATAAAGTTTGAAGAAATGTTCTGAATACCATAACTTTATATTTCTGGTGCTAATATAAAAAGAACAACAAACTCTTAATCTGGTTTAAAATACTTTGAAAATTGCCCGTAGAAAAACTCTAAAATTAGACATTTTTAGTGTTTTCAAGTTTTACTTACATTTAAATTATTACAACATCACCTCTTTGGTTTTACTGAAGTTGAAAAATATAACAGCAATAATAGCTTCTGTTCAATTTGGAGCTGTTGTTTACCACCACCAGAGTTCCTCAGATACCACTGGTTTCCCTTCTTAAAATTGATTAATAACCTTTTTATATTCTATGTCAGTTGTGACATACATGCTTGTACTGTGATGTCTACAGTTCATAGTTCGAGAATCGATGCCGCAAGAACTCGTCTCCAAATAACGGCAAAATTACAAAACGACGGTGGATGCTGCTGACTAGACATAGTTCTTACAAAACGACGGTGGATGGTGCTGACTAGACATAGTTCTTACAAAACGACGGTGGATGGTGCTGACTAGACATAGTTCTTACAAAACGACGGTGGATGCTGCTGACCAGACATAGTTCTTACAAAACGACGGTGGATGCTGCTGACTAGACATAGTTCTTACAAAACGACGGTGGATGCTGCTGACTAGACATAGTTCTTACAAAACGACGGTGGATGGTGCTGACTAGACATAGTTCTTACAAAACGACGGTGGATGCTGCTGACCAGACATAGTTCTTACAAAACGACGGTGGATGCTGCTGACCAGACATAGTTCTTACAAAACGACGGTGGATGCTGCTGACCAGACATAGTTCTTACAAAACGACGGTGGATGTTGCTGACTAGACATAGTTCTTACAAAACGACGGTGGATGTTGCTGACTAGACATAGTTCTTACAAAACGACGGTGGATGTTGCTGACTAGACATAGTTCTTACAAAACGACGGTGGATGTTGCTGACTACACATAGTTCTTACAAAACGACGGTGGATGTTGCTGACCAGACATAATTCTTACAAAACGACGGTGGATGCTGCTGACCAGACATAGTTCTTACAAAACGACGGTGGATGCTGCTGACCAGACATAGTTCTTACAAAACGACGGTGGATGCTGCTGACCAGACATAGTTCTTGCAAAACGACGGTGGATGCTGCTGACCAGACATAGTTCTTACAAAACGACGGTGGATGGTGCTGACCAGACATAGTTCTTACAAAACGACGGTGGATGCTACTGACCAGACATAGTTCTTACAAACCGACGGTGGATGCTGCTGACCAGACATAGTTCTTACAAAACGACGGTGGATGCTGCTGACCAGACATAGTTCTTGCAAAACGACGGTGGATGCTGCTGACTACACATAGTTCTTACAAAACGACGGTGGATGTTGCTGACCAGACATAATTCTTACAAAACGACGGTGGATGCTACTGACCAGACATAGTTCTTACAAAACGACGGTGGATGGTGCTGACCAGACATAGTTCTTACAAAACGACGGTGGATGGTGCTGACCAGACATAGTTCTTACAAAACGACGGTGGATGGTGCTGACCAGACATAGTTCTTACAAAACGACGGTGGATGCTGCTGACCAGACATAGTTCTTCCAAAACGACGGTGGATGCTGCTGACCAGACATAGTTCTTGCAAAACGACGGTGGATGCTGCTGACCAGACATAGTTCTTACAAAACGACGGTGGATGGTGCTGACCAGACATAGTTCTTACAAAACGACGGTGGATGCTACTGACCAGACATAGTTCTTACAAACCGACGGTGGATGGTGCTGACCAGACATAGTTCTTACAAACCGATGGTGGATGCTGCTGACTAGACATAGTTCTTACAAAACGACGGTGGATGCTGCTGACTAGACATAGTTCTTACAAAACGACGGTGGATGGTGCTGACTAGACATAGTTCTTACAAAACGACGGTGGATGCTGCTGACCAGACATAGTTCTTACAAAACGACGGTGGATGCTGCTGACCAGACATAGTTCTTACAAAACGACGGTGGATGCTGCTGACCAGACATAGTTCTTACAAAACGACGGTGGATGGTGCTGACCAGACATAGTTCTTACAAAACGACGGTGGATGGTGCTGACCAGACATAGTTCTTACAAAACGACGGTGGATGGTGCTGACCAGACATAGTTCTTACAAAACGACGGTGGATGGTGCTGACCAGACATAGTTCTTACAAAACGACGGTGGATGCTGCTGACCAGACATAGTTCTTACAAAACGACGGTGGATGCTGCTGACCAGACATAGTTCTTACAAAACGACGGTGGATGGTGCTGACCAGACATAGTTCTTACAAAACGACGGTGGATGGTGCTGACCAGACATAGTTCTTACAAAACGACGGTGGATGCTGCTGACCAGACATAGTTCTTACAAAACGACGGTGGATGCTGCTGACCAGACATAGTTCTTGCAAAACGACGGTGGATGCTGCTGACCAGACATAGTTCTTACAAAACGACGGTGGATGGTGCTGACCAGACATAGTTCTTACAAAACGACGGTGGATGCTACTGACCAGACATAGTTCTTACAAACCGACGGTGGATGGTGCTGACCAGACATAGTTCTTACAAACCGATGGTGGATGCTGCTGACTAGACATAGTTCTTACAAAACGACGGTGGATGCTGCTGACTAGACATAGTTCTTACAAAACGACGGTGGATGGTGCTGACTAGACATAGTTCTTACAAAACGACGGTGGATGCTGCTGACCAGACATAGTTCTTACAAAACGACGGTGGATGCTGCTGACCAGACATAGTTCTTACAAAACGACGGTGGATGCTGCTGACCAGACATAGTTCTTACAAAACGACGGTGGATGGTGCTGACCAGACATAGTTCTTACAAAACGACGGTGGATGGTGCTGACCAGACATAGTTCTTACAAAACGACGGTGGATGCTGCTGACCAGACATAGTTCTTACAAAACGACGGTGGATGCTGCTGACCAGACATAGTTCTTGCAAAACGACGGTGGATGCTGCTGACCAGACATAGTTCTTACAAAACGACGGTGGATGGTGCTGACTAGACATAGTTCTTACAAAACGACGGTGGATGGTGCTGACTAGACATAGTTCTTACAAAACGACGGTGGATGCTGCTGACCAGACATAGTTCTTACAAAACGACGGTGGATGCTGCTGACTAGACATAGTTCTTACAAAACGACGGTGGATGCTGCTGACTAGACATAGTTCTTACAAAACGACGGTGGATGGTGCTGACTAGACATAGTTCTTACAAAACGACGGTGGATGCTGCTGACCAGACATAGTTCTTACAAAACGACGGTGGATGCTGCTGACCAGACATAGTTCTTACAAAACGACGGTGGATGCTGCTGACCAGACATAGTTCTTACAAAACGACGGTGGATGTTGCTGACTAGACATAGTTCTTACAAAACGACGGTGGATGTTGCTGACTAGACATAGTTCTTACAAAACGACGGTGGATGTTGCTGACTAGACATAGTTCTTACAAAACGACGGTGGATGTTGCTGACTACACATAGTTCTTACAAAACGACGGTGGATGTTGCTGACCAGACATAATTCTTACAAAACGACGGTGGATGGTGCTGACCAGACATAGTTCTTACAAAACGACGGTGGATGCTGCTGACCAGACATAGTTCTTACAAAACGACGGTGGATGCTGCTGACCAGACATAGTTCTTGCAAAACGACGGTGGATGCTGCTGACCAGACATAGTTCTTACAAAACGACGGTGGATGGTGCTGACCAGACATAGTTCTTACAAAACGACGGTGGATGCTACTGACCAGACATAGTTCTTACAAACCGACGGTGGATGCTGCTGACCAGACATAGTTCTTACAAAACGACGGTGGATGCTGCTGACCAGACATAGTTCTTGCAAAACGACGGTGGATGCTGCTGACTACACATAGTTCTTACAAAACGACGGTGGATGTTGCTGACCAGACATAATTCTTACAAAACGACGGTGGATGCTACTGACCAGACATAGTTCTTACAAAACGACGGTGGATGGTGCTGACCAGACATAGTTCTTACAAAACGACGGTGGATGGTGCTGACCAGACATAGTTCTTACAAAACGACGGTGGATGGTGCTGACCAGACATAGTTCTTACAAAACGACGGTGGATGCTGCTGACCAGACATAGTTCTTCCAAAACGACGGTGGATGCTGCTGACCAGACATAGTTCTTGCAAAACGACGGTGGATGCTGCTGACCAGACATAGTTCTTACAAAACGACGGTGGATGGTGCTGACCAGACATAGTTCTTACAAAACGACGGTGGATGCTACTGACCAGACATAGTTCTTACAAACCGACGGTGGATGGTGCTGACCAGACATAGTTCTTACAAACCGATGGTGGATGCTGCTGACTAGACATAGTTCTTACAAAACGACGGTGGATGCTGCTGACTAGACATAGTTCTTACAAAACGACGGTGGATGGTGCTGACTAGACATAGTTCTTACAAAACGACGGTGGATGCTGCTGACCAGACATAGTTCTTACAAAACGACGGTGGATGCTGCTGACCAGACATAGTTCTTACAAAACGACGGTGGATGCTGCTGACCAGACATAGTTCTTACAAAACGACGGTGGATGGTGCTGACCAGACATAGTTCTTACAAAACGACGGTGGATGGTGCTGACCAGACATAGTTCTTACAAAACGACGGTGGATGGTGCTGACCAGACATAGTTCTTACAAAACGACGGTGGATGGTGCTGACCAGACATAGTTCTTACAAAACGACGGTGGATGCTGCTGACCAGACATAGTTCTTACAAAACGACGGTGGATGCTGCTGACCAGACATAGTTCTTACAAAACGACGGTGGATGGTGCTGACCAGACATAGTTCTTACAAAACGACGGTGGATGGTGCTGACCAGACATAGTTCTTACAAAACGACGGTGGATGCTGCTGACCAGACATAGTTCTTACAAAACGACGGTGGATGCTGCTGACCAGACATAGTTCTTGCAAAACGACGGTGGATGCTGCTGACCAGACATAGTTCTTACAAAACGACGGTGGATGGTGCTGACCAGACATAGTTCTTACAAAACGACGGTGGATGCTACTGACCAGACATAGTTCTTACAAACCGACGGTGGATGGTGCTGACCAGACATAGTTCTTACAAACCGATGGTGGATGCTGCTGACTAGACATAGTTCTTACAAAACGACGGTGGATGCTGCTGACTAGACATAGTTCTTACAAAACGACGGTGGATGGTGCTGACTAGACATAGTTCTTACAAAACGACGGTGGATGCTGCTGACCAGACATAGTTCTTACAAAACGACGGTGGATGCTGCTGACCAGACATAGTTCTTACAAAACGACGGTGGATGCTGCTGACCAGACATAGTTCTTACAAAACGACGGTGGATGGTGCTGACCAGACATAGTTCTTACAAAACGACGGTGGATGGTGCTGACCAGACATAGTTCTTACAAAACGACGGTGGATGCTGCTGACCAGACATAGTTCTTACAAAACGACGGTGGATGGTGCTGACCAGACATAGTTCTTACAAAACGACGGTGGATGCTGCTGACCAGACATAGTTCTTACAAACCGACGGTGGATGGTGCTGACCAGACATAGTTCTTACAAAACGACGGTGGATGGTGCTGACCAGACATAGTTCTTACAAAACGACGGTGGATGCTGCTGACCAGACATAGCTCTTCTAGTCTTTCATTTCGAAATTAGGAACGGCTATACGCAAATAATTTTCTTTATAGTAGCTTTGAAAGTAAATTTTGACTCAATTTGTTTTTTTCTATTTGACATTGGATAGAAAAGAAACGTATCAGATATTTTACTGTTGGAATTTTCTTCTTGAAGTGCAAAATATGTGCTAAATGACCATGTCAGAGAACTCTATATCTCACATAAGGGATTTTCTCATTTTGAACTATACTGACTAGAGGGAAGACAGAAAATCAGTAGCTCTTTCAACTGAACAAAGGAGCTAACTGTCACTGTTATAATGCGCTCACAGCTGAAAGTCTGGAATGTGTTCAGTATCAGAAAGTTTTAGGACCCAAGACATTTCCATCCGCAGACCGATACGTTAATCATAAGTCTATGGCTGGTTTCCATTGAATTGTATTATATCAAAATGATTGGGTTTACAAGACCAGAACGAAAGAAAGTTAGTAGAAACTACTCCTTAAATAAGTTCACATAACTTAAGTAAGTTATGAAACTGTGTGAGTAAAAACACTCCTTAAATAAGTTCACATAACTTAAGTAAATTACGAAACTGTCTGAGTAAAAACACTCCTTAAATAAGTTCACATAACTTAAGTAAGTTATGAAACTGTGTGAGTAAAAACACTCCTTAAATAAGTTCACATAACTTAAGTAAATTACGAAACTGTCTGAGTAAAAACACTCCTTAAATAAGTTCACATAACTTAAGTAAATTACGAAACTGTCTGAGTAAAAACACCCCTTAAATAAGTTCACATAACTTAAGTAAGTTACGAAACTGTCTGAGTAAAAACACTCATTAAATAAGCTCACATAACTTAATTAAGTTACGACACTGTCTGAGTAAGGACATCGTCAGAAATGTCACTTGTCAAAAAAAGAAACCGACAAGGAAAACGAAGTGTTGCTCAGGGATTGTGGTCTTCTCAAGTAAATCCCCGCTAGAGTGAATAAAAAGAACAAAGAGAGTTTTGACCAAGATAATAAGTAGTTGTGAATTCTCTTTCGTGACTCAGTTTGTGTGAAAACAATGTTTGTATTGTTATTAAACATGAAAGATGGTCGCCTTTACTGTAAAGCTAAATATTGTCTAGTCCGCAACACCTTATTCCAGATTATATTGTCTGTAAATCTATATATCCTAATCCAGACCGAGAGAATATCACGTTCTATACTTTCCCATGACGACCTGCGCTACCTAAGTAACTTTTGGCCATTCACGTAAGAAAATAAATGAGGTTGCAGCCGTTACACTTCATATGATCGCCCATACGATTAACTTTTCATAAACTCTTTTCAAGGGAAGATAAAAGTGATATCTAAGGAGAATGACACACAACAATAGGTAATTAGAGCAAAAGAAACTTTACGATTTTATTAAACAAACGAGATGTGTAGAAGCCGCGCATACATTTGAATAAACAAAATATTTCGACAAATTCAACATTAATTGAAAGGAGTAGAAAATAAGTGTAAAACTGCTCACTAGAGGGCTAAATGATAAAAATACTACGTAATACAGAGTTAATTACTTTTTTCTACTGTTTTTTGTTCCCCCGAATAGCACCTTATGCACACAGTAAGTTAAACGGCCAGGTTACAGTCCCTTGTGGTTCAGACATATACGCTCCTTATTTGGAACTGCGGAAGCATCTCATTCTTATAATGCACCAAGTTTCGAACTCTAGTCATCATATCATTGTTCCGATACGTTAAGTACTGTTGTTTATTTTGTTTTTGAATTTCGCACAAAGCCACTCGAGGGCTATCTGTGCTAGTCGTCCCTAATTTAGCAGTGTAAGACTAGAGGGAAGGCAGCTAGTCATCACCGCCCATCGCCAACTCTTGGGCTACTCTTTTACCAACGAATAGTGGGATTGACCGCACCATTATAACGCCCCCACGCCTGAAAGGGCGAGCATGTTTGGTGCGAAGGGGATGCGAACCCGTGACCCTCAGATTACGAGTCACACGCCTTAACACGCTTGGCCATGCCGGGCCCACGCTAAGTACTAAGCTAAGCTCTGGCTCTCTTACTGAATTGTTACATTTAGGAAAGCACACTTACTGGGTAATCATTTTATGTTTCTTCGTTCGGGTTTGGTTTGTTTTGAATTTCGCGCAAAGCTACATGAGTGATATCTGCGCTAGCCGTCCATAATTTACCAGTGTAAGATTAGAGGGAAGGCAGCTGGTTATCACCACCATAACTCTTGGGCTACTCTTTTACCAACGAATAATGAGACTGACCGCATTATAACGCCCCCACAGCTGAAAGGGCGAGTATGTTCGGTGCGATGGGGATTCTAATCCGCGACCCTCAGATTACGAGTCGAGTGCCTTAACCACCTGGCCCTTTCAGCCGTGGGGGCGTTATAATGTGACGGTCAATCCCACTATTCGTTGGTAAAAGAGTATCCCAAGATTTGGCGGTGGGTGTGATGACTAGTTGCTTTTCTTCTAGTCTTACACTTCTAAATCAGGGACGGCTGGCGAAGATAGCCTTTAAGCAGCTTTGCGCGAAATTCAAAACAAACCAAACCAATCCAATAAAACAATCCCGTCTCTTCATTTAAGCCTAAAGAGAACATTGAGTCGAGCTTTTCTGAATTGACAAGTTAGTTCTGATATTTTTTTTACCCTAGGATACTTTACTTAATTGTTTTTATTCCACAGAATGGAATCTTCAAATGACTGACGCAAGATTCCCTCCTTACCCTCTCTTTTATTTATTAACGGTGACAATGAATTAAGTCCACCTAGTGAGCGGATGAGATAAAATCCATTATTCGCACTTCAAAATACCAAGTTTAACAGAAATAAACTAGCCATTTAGAGTGCACTGGGATTATTTTCGAATCTTTTTACTATTAAATATAAAGTTAGACAGAGCGCTTTTCAAAGATTTCCACGACTACCAATAAAAACATCCAAGATAGCCTACTCTCTCTGCGATTTGAAAACACCACTCCTTGTAACAGTCGCAGTTTAGAGCAGGATAGATAGCTGGCACATGCCATCTTTTATCAACAACGGTTAACGGAATGTTTATGATACAATTAAAGAGAGTTTGTCGAAGTTGTATTAGGCTTACGATCATGACAGGAATGTGCTTGTAAAAACCATCATGTTCTCTGTTCCTAGTTGAAAAGGTGATTAGTTAATGTAACAACCACGAATTCCACAGTGATTGTGAAAACTCTATATTTATGTGTAAGGCGTTTTAAGAACTTCCAGTTAGTTCTAAAATTCGACACAATTAAGAAGATTGTCACGTCGTGAACAAACAAACAGAGAAAATAGTTTTGGTGTTTTCAACCTGAGCAGCAGCTTACCTTCGTTAAGTAACGGACCAGGTCAGAAACACCTAAGGCAGGGATGGCGAACTTTATTGGGCGTATGTGCCCAAACTGGGAATAATATTCCGAAAAATTTTCTCACGTGCTTATGGTAAGTTTTAGCAGCAAATTATCATTTATTAATATTCGGAATTATTTTAAATGAAACAGCTTTAGGAGTTACATGTTATTAATAACTATAGTAATTCACAGGAAATAAAATGATTGAAATAGTTGGGTTCGAATTTCGCGCAAAGCTGAACAAGGACTATCTGTGTTAGCCGCCTCTAATTTAGTGGTGTAAGACTAGAGCGAAAGCAGCTAGACATTCCCACCCACCGCCAACTCTTGGGCTACTCTTTTGTCAACGAACACTGGGATTGACCGTTACATTATAATGCCCCCACGGCTGAAAGAGCGAACATGTTTAGTGTAGCGGGGATTCGAACCCGCGACCCTCAGGTTACGAGTCGAACGCCTTAATCCACTTGGGCATACCGGGCCCTCCAAAAGACCTTGAATTAATACTTATTGGTTTGTTTGTTTGTTTTTTTGAATTTCGCGCAAAACTACACGAGAGCGATCTGCGCTAGCCGTCCCTAATTTAGTAGTGTAAGACCCTAGAGGGAAGACAGCTAGTGATCACTACCCACCGCCAATTCTCGGGCTGCTCTTTTACCAACAAATAGTGGGATTGACCGTCACATTATAACGACCCCACGGCTGAAAGAGCGAGCATGTTTGGTTATAATGTTACGATCAATCCCACTATTCGTTGGTAAAAGAGTACCCCAAGAGTTGGCGGTGTGTGGTGATGACTAGCTGCCTTTCCTCTAGTCTTACACTGATAAATTAGGGACGGCTAGCACAGATCGCTCTCGTGTAGCTTTGCGCGAAATTCAAAAACAAAAACAAACAAAGCAAACAGATTTACAAAACCTGCTTCTTTACCAAGGGTGCACCATCAGTTGTCACGGAAACTATTTTTTGAAAGGTCAACTTGTCGACTGGATAATTCGTCTACTACTGTCTTACATATTTCAGCCCCTGTTGTGTGTTCAGGTAAGGTTACCAAGTTAACCAGTTCTTCACAGATTTCATCATCCCTACTAAATCGAGAAATAATGACTAGTCTAGCTGATGATGTAACATCAGTGATCTCATCAAAACAAATATCTTTTGTTAGTTGTTCTGCTATGTTTGTTTCCATCTGTAATATTCTATCTTTTACTGTGTTTCTTACTCACTTACAATTTCTTAATGCGCTGAATATTTTTTTTGGTAAACCGTTAAAAATGAAAGGATCACATCATAGTCATGATTCTTGGAAACACTGCCCATCAGTAAGTGGTTTTCCATGTTGAGCAATAATCTCAAAACTAGCAGTAACTAAGTTGGGACTACCTGAAACAAGTTTCATCAAAACATTTGACTGCATGTTGTTGTTGCTGACTTCCAGAGAAATGTGGTCTTTTTGTTCTTTCTCACTCTTATTACAAATCCATTTATGAACAGTTTCATAATGACACATTACCGAGGAAGTCCTGCACACCACTGTTTCAGAACATAAGATACGTAATGCTGTATCACACTTTTTGATCATGTCAAATATCTCAGTCCACGATTATTGAACATCTCTGTTGCTGTTCCTTGCATTTGAACTTTTTTGTTTCTTTGCTGGTTGAGCTGACGTTCTGACAAACCGAAAACAATTTAAAAATGTCTCACCAGTTATCTTAAATACAATAATTTAACTTATCGTAACCTAACAGCAGGTGAAACTTTATGTCATTGATATAAAAATAAATCTATAATTAACTAACTGATAAAAATATACGCATATCACGACAAATAACATAATTTTAACAATATAATTCATATACTTAGTGCGAATATAAATACATATTTACCGTTGTTATCACTAAATATCCAGTATTCACTCACAAACAACAGAAGAAACATTTTGTTTTGAATTTCGCGAGAGCTATCTGCGTTAGCCGTCCCTAATTTAGCAGTGTAAGAATAGAGAGAAGGGCGAGCATGTTTGATGTGACGGGGATTCGAACCCGCGACTCTCAGATTACGAGTCGAGTGCCTTAATCACCTGGCCATGCCGCGCTCAGAAGAAACTTATAAGCAGAGCGAAGCCAATACGAACAGTTTACTTGTATTTTTGCTCAAATTCTGATGTGCACACTGGGTCTGCGAGGAATTCAAAACGTGTCATCCAATGTCACGTGTTCCTGCAACCGCAAAGCTGGAGCCAAGAGGATGTGAGACGTCTCCTGTAAACATTTCCCACTGCTCCCGGGTTGGAAAAAATCATTCGCTACTGCATTTAGCAATAATGATAATCATTATATATATATTTACTTATTATGGGTTAGTGTTAGGGCTTAAAGAATCAAGAGGCGGAACTGCATGCCGCGTGCCATAGGTTCGCCATTACTGACCGAGGGCCTAGCTATATTCGTCTTTAATCACAAACCATTGAACACAAAGAGGGGGACAGCCAGCCAACAGCGTCCCATAGCACAAGGTCATTTTTTTGTTTCCTCAAACTGAATAACGTCAGTGAGTGCCATCTTTATAACACGTTCAGAGTACAAGCGTTTTCGGTGTCACCGCGGCTCAAACCTAGGTTCTTTTAATCCGCAGCCCGACATGTTAATCACTAGGATACATCTGACTTGTATTCTTGTATCTTAAATATTCGAGAAAGAATACGAAAAAAAAAGTATAGCACAAGATTAATATTTGCTCTAAATTCGTAGCTGTGTAAGCACGAAAAGCACAGATAAAGCTGATAATTACGTCAGCTCTTGAAATAAAAAGGTTATAAGCAGAACATAGACGCTGTTACTTTAATGTTCAAAATTACTAATGAGCTTGTAGCAGAAATAATCGAAACTTTGTTACATTCATAAATAATATTTTAATTGTATGTTTTTATTTACCGGAGACTCATAGAAAATACTGTAACTCAGAAGTTAGCTAACGAAAAACTTATCTAGCTAATATGTAGAATATAGTAAACAAGACTTATCACGTGCACGAGCACGTGTCTAGTGACATTAAAGTGTTGTCGCTGAACTGGATTTCTTGTGTGGAAACAATTTATCAGTAAGAAAATAAACAGATAAAGATCTCTCTGATGGCTCAGCTGAGGGTTTATAACGATAAAAATCAGGTCTCGATACTTGTGGATGGTAAAGCACAGATAGAGCCCATTGCTAAGATATCCGTTATGTAGTTATATACAAGAAAAATAGACAACAGTAAGATGGAACAAAACCCAAGTTGAAAACTAAGTGACACCTGTTTTAACTGTTTGTTGAATTTCGCGAAAAGCTTCGCGGAGGCTGTTTGGCATGCCGCCCCTAACACAGAAGTATTTCCTCTAATACTAGAGGAAAGGTAACTAGTTAACACTAACTCTTGGACTACTCTAAACAAATAGTAGAATTGACCTTTACATTATAACGTTCTCACGACTGAAAGGACAAACATATTTGGTAACGGGGATTCGAGCTCGCGACTAGGAGGTTACAAGTCGGACACTCTAACCATTACGTTAAAATCCTCACACTGGAATATACGTTATCATACGAGGTAGCTCACAAGAAAGTATCAAGTTGTTGGTTCTCTTAAATTCAGAGACATGGTACATGTTCTATGAATATAAACAAGCCTACAACTGGTGAGGTTAAATATTTGTTGTCTGTCATGTCATGACTTTTACCCGCTCAGTTTGGTTTGTTTTGTTTTGAATTTCGCGCAAAGCTACGCGAGGGCTATCTGCGGTAGCCGTTCCTAATTTAGCAGTGTAAGAATAGAGGGAAGGCAGCTAATCATCATCACCCACCGCCAACTCTTGGGATACTCTTTTACCAACGAATAGGGGAATTGACCGTCACATTATAACGCCCCCCACGGCTGAAAGGGCGAGCATGTTTGGTGCGACAGGGATTCGAACTCGCGACCCTCAAATTACGAGTCGAACGCCTTAACCCACCTAGCCATGTCGGGCCTATCCGTTCAGTAAACGCTATTTGTTTTGTATTTAAGCACAAAGCTACAAAAAAAGCTTCGCCCATCACGGGTATTGAAACCCGGTTTCTAGCAGTATAAGCCCGCTGTGCCACTGGGGAGGGGAGTTCAGTAAACGTAGTCATGGATACTGACTTTTCATAATTAGGAATATACGACCAATATTGCCAGAGACTTGTCTTAGTAAATTTAATCTCAATATTTAAGCACTAGGCCTCTCCAGAGTCATTGTAAAGTTTGCGTCTACTGTAAAGCGATCCTCTGAGGATTCCATCATTACGACATATTAAGCCTAAAGGTAAAAACGAAATCTCTAATTTCTAAAAAAAATGGATGTTTTTCTCCTAGTTTTGAAAATATCTTCCACATTCCAGTAGATCTCATAAACTATGTCGTGCCTTTTGACATGGTTATTAGTACTGGAGTCTGTTCAGTACATACTATTTTTTTTTTATTTTTTTTTACCTACCCTATACCACATGAGGACTAAATAAAACGAAAGGAACTGCACTGTTTAGCTCGTGGATTTTTATATTACTGCAAATAGGATATTCAGACTTTAAACTTAATAGCTCAAGCTTGTTGCATATGTTTTTTTTATGAAACAGACTACAGTGAAATAGATCAGTACATGTTAGACAACGAGGCTTAACTGTTAAATCTGGCTGTGCGTGTTTCTGTGAAACGTATAAACGTTTTATTTTTAATTTATCAAGATCTGTGTCTGTATGTCTTCGTTTCTAAAACTTTCAACTGTACAAACTGTATAAACGGGTGTTTAATCCCATTTGTTTGCTTTCGTGTAGGTATACCAAAATTCTCGTGAATTCCCGGAACCTCGTGAAGAACGTAAGTTACGTAGTCATAGGATCTAACATCGAGTTTTCAGTCACTTTCTTTTCTGCTTATAACCCTATCCGGCTTATATCATAGGTTTATTACTTCTTCACATAAACTACAAGACAAAATGTGGATTATTTTGCTATGAGAGTCCATAGTTTTGAAATTCATAAGAGCGCTCCAAAGCTCGTGCCCAGAGAGAGAGAGAGTTGTTTTTAGATGTTTATGATTTGAATGAAAATACACGTTTAATCTTAAATGAGGTTTTACAAGTAAAACTAAAAGCTATGATGCTATTCCTTGAGCTCCAGTCTCGCGCCTACGGGCTGGTCGTCTCTTTTATAGCCGACTACCGCTTTCCATCATGAAACTGAAAGGTTTTATACACAGCCATTCGGTTGGAACGTGCTTAGAAAGTAATGTAACCTGAGATTGAGAAAATATACACATTAGCCAAATCAGATCCTCGAATATACTGTGTACTTCAATAGAACTGTCGACTGTTTGACTGTGAATATACTGTGTACTTCAATAGAACTGTCGACTGTTTGACTGTGAATATACTGTATACTTCAATAGAACTGTCGACTGTTTGACTGTGAATATACTGTGTACTTCAATAGAACTGTCGACTGTTTGACTGTGAATATACTGTGTACTTCAATAGAACTGTCGATTGTTTGACTGTGAATATACTGTGTACTTCAATAGAACTGTCGACTGTTTGACTGTGAATATACTGTATACTTCAATAGAACTGTCGACTGTTTGACTGTGAATATACCGTGTGCTTCAATAGAACTGTCGACTGTTTGACTATTTCTTTAGAGCAAAGTCACATCGGATTATCTGTTGTGGTAATCGACCACCCAGAATTCTGGCGCTCTAAGTCGGTCGATTTACTGCTGACCCACCGACAGACTGGTGTAAAATTAGTATAACGACCAACGTGTCACCAGGCGCGAGCCTCTCAGTGGCAAACCGACATGTCTCTTAATGATATCCACATTGTTTACATTAAAAGTTTTAACAGGTCTGTTAATGATATCCACATTGTTTACATTAAAAGTTTTAACAGGTCTGTTAATGATACCCACATTGTTTACGTTAAAAGTTTTAACAGGTCTGTTAATGATACCAACATTGTTTACATTAAAAGTTTTAACAGGTTTGTTAATGATACCCACATTGTTTACATTAAAAGTTTTAACAGGTCTGTTAATGATACCCACATTGTTTACATTAAAAGTTTTAACAGGTCTGTTAATGATACCCACATTGTTTACATTAAAAGTTTTAACAGCTCTGTTAATGATACTCACATTGTTTACATTAAAAGTTTTAACAGGTCTGTTAATAATACCCACATTGTTTACATTAAAAGTATTAACAGCTCTGTTAATGATACCCACATTGTTTACATTAAAAGTTTTAACAGGTCTGTTAATAATACCCACATTGTTTACATTAAAAGTTTTAACAGGTCTGTTAATGATACCCACATTGTTTACAATAAAAGTTTTAACAGGTCTGTTAATGATACCCACATTGTTTACATTGAAAGTTTTAACAGCTCTGTTAATGATACCCACATTGTTTACATTAAAAGTTTTAACAGGTCTGTTAATGATACCCACATTGTTTACATTAAAAGTTTTAACAGGTCTGTTAATAATACCCACATTGTTTACATTAAAAGTTTTAACAGGTCTGTTAATGATACCCACATTGTTTACATTAAAAGTTTTAACAGCTCTGTTAATGATACCCACATTGTTTACATTAAAAGTTTTAACAGGTCTGTTAATGATATCCACATTGTTTACATTAAAAGTTTTAACAGGTCTGTTAATAATACCCACATTGTTTACATTAAAAGTTTTAACAGGTCTGTTAATGATACCCACATTGTTTACATTAAAAGTTTTAACAGCTCTGTTAATGATACCCACATTGTTTACATTAAAAGTTTTAACAGGTCTGTTAATAATACCCACATTGTTTACATTAAAAGTTTTAACAGGTCTGTTAATGATACCCACATTGTTTACATTAAAAGTTTTAACAGCTCTGTTAATGATACCCACATTGTTTACATTAAAAGTTTTAACAGGTCTGTTAATGATATCCACATTGTTTACATTAAAAGTTTTAACAGGTCTGTTAATAATACCCACATTGTTTACATTAAAAGTTTTAACAGGTCTGTTAATGATACCCACATTGTTTACATTAAAAGTTTTAACAGGTCTGTTAATGATACCAACATTGTTTACGTTAAAAGATTTAACAGGTCTGTTAATGATATCCACATTGTTTACATTAAAAGTGTTAACAGGTCTGTTAATGATATCAACATTGTTTACATTAAAAGTTTTAGCAGGTCTCTTAATGATATCCACGTTGTTTACATTAAAAGGTTTAACATGTCTGTTAATGATATCCACGTTGTTTACATTAAAAGTTTTAACAGGTCTGTTAATGATATCCACGTTGTTTACATTAAAAGTGTTAACAGGTCTGTTAATGATATCCACATTGTTTACATTAAAAGTGTTAACAGGTCTGTTAATGATATCCACATTGTTTACATTAAACCTTTTAACAAGTTTCTTAATATTATCCACGTTGTTTACATTAAAAGTGTTAACAGGTCTGTTAATGATATCCACATTGTTTACATTAAAAGTGTTAACAGGTCTGTTAATGATATCCATATTGTTTACATTAAAAGTTTTAACAGGTCTGTTAATGATACCCACATTGTTTACGTTAAAAGTTTTAACAGGTTTGTTAATGATATCCATATTGTTTACATTAAAAGTGTTAACAGGTCTGTTAATGATATCCACATTGTTTACATTAAAAGTGTTAACAGGTCTGTTAATGATATCCATATTGTTTACATTAAAAGTTTTAACAGGTCTGTTAATGATACCCACATTGTTTACGTTAAAAGTTTTAACAGGTTTGTTAATGATATCCACGTTGTTTACATTAAAAGATTTAACAGGTCTGTTAATGATATCCACATTGTTTACGTTAAAAGTTTTAATAGGTCTGTTAATGATATAAACATTGTTTACGTGAAAAGTTTTAACAGGTCTGTTAATGATATCCACATTGTTTACGTTAAAAGTTTTAACAGGTCTGTTAATGATATCCACATTGTTTACGTTAAAAGTTTTAACAGGTCTGTTAATGATATCCACATTGTTTACGTTAAAAGTTTTAACAGGTCTGTTAATGATATCCACATTGTTTACGTTAAAAGTTTTAACAGGTCTGTTAATAATACCCGTATTGTTTACATTAAAATTTTTAACAGGGTTCTTCATGATATCCACATTGTTACGCTAGACTCGTAATCTGGACGTCGCGTGTTTGAATCTCTCCCATCAAATAGACTTGCCCTTTTAGCCGCAGGAGCGTTATAAAGTGAAGGCCAATCCATCTATTCCTTAGTGAAAGAGTAGCCCAAGAGTTGGCGGTGGATGATGATGTTTAGCTGTCTTCCGTTTAGTTTCTCAATGCTAACTGACGGACACCTAGCACAAATACCCTTCGTTTAGCTTTGCGCGAAAAGACAACAACACAAAACAACAACACACTGTGTTATCATGAACATTGAGTGAATGGCTAACTATAACAAGGATTCTTCCCAGAATAGGAACTAGCTATAACAAGGATTCTTCCCAGAATAGGAACTAGCTATAACAAGGATTCTTCCCAGAATAGGAACTAGCTATAACAAGGATTCTTCCCAGAATAGGAACTAGCTATACAAGGATTCTTCCCAGAATAGGAACTAGCTATAACAAGGGTTCTTTCCAGAATAAGAACTAGCTATAACAAGGATTCTTCCCAGAATAGGAACTAGCTATAACAAGGATTCTTCCCAGAATAGGAACTAGCTATAACAAGGATTCTTCCCAGAATAGGAACTAGCTATACAAGGATTCTTCCCAGAATAGGAACTAGCTATAACAAGGATTCTTCCCAGAATAGGAACTAGCTATAACAAGGATTCTTCCCAGAATAGGAACTAGCTATAACAAGGATTCTTCCCAGAATAGGAACTAGCTATAACAAGGATTCTTCCCAGAATAAGAACTAGCTATAACAAGGATTCTTTCCAGAATAGGAACTAGCTATAACAAGGATTCTTCCCAGAATAGGAACTAGCTATAACGAGGATTATTCTCAGAATAGGATCTAGCTATAACGAGGATTATTCTCAGAATAGGAACTAGCTATAACGAGGATTCTTCCCAGAATAGGAACGAACATTGGAAGATAATAATATTAGAGGTTCGTGTTTCATGGACGACAGAGCTGATATCAGATTCCTGAACAGCAGGAAATGTAAGTTAAGCCTAAGTTAGCAGACTTTAAAATACGGTTGGGATAAGGCATTATTCTTTCGAAACAGATTTAATGTACTGCCTTTAATCGCTTTGGAGCAACATAATCAGGGCAAAAGAACTACACTTAAAAAAAAGAATACAAATGATTCTTTAAAATGTTGCATTTGTAATCAATTTCTCTCTTTCTTGGTTTTTTTAGAATATAATAAAAAATACAACTTGGAATCGAATTTATTTTCAAACTACTTTTTGTCTTTCTGGACTTTAGCTCACAAATTATTATTGAATATATTTTGTTGATATATCCTGGATTTTGTTCCGTACGTTTTTATTGAATGTGTTATCTATATACTTTTAATGTTCTACTGGTTCAGTTTGAATATATGTATATATATATAGACATACACACACGAAATTTATTCGATTTGAGACCTAAAAGCTCTCTCTGAACACGTCGGATTCAGAATCATTGTTGTTCCTACCTTGTCGTTTTGATCTGTCCACTTTGTTTATATGTCTGTCTGTCTCTTTGGTCCAGATACAACCTCGTAAGTAGCCAGCGAAAATTGAAAGTTTTGAAAACGTTTTAATTAAGAATGAGTTGGAGTTAAAAGAAATAAATTCAATACGAATTTGTGGGTCAAAATTAGGGGAATACCAAAGGACGTTTTTCAAATATATTCAGTGAGTAACTATGAGCTAAAGTCCAGTAGAACGTGGCCCAGCATGGCCAGGTGGTTAAGGCACTCGACTCGTTCGAATCCTTGTCACACCAAACATGTTCGCCCTTTCAACCCTGGGGGCCTTATATTGTAATGGTCAATCCCACTATTCATTGGTAAAAGAGTAGCCCATGAGTTGACGGTGGGTGGTGATGACCAGCTGCCTTCCTTCCAGTCTTACGCTGCTAAATTAGGGACGGCTAGCGCAGATTGCCCTCGTATAGCTTTGCGCGACATTCAAACCAAACCAGTAGAACATTAAAAGTATATATATAGACACACACACACACAAAATTTATTCGATTGGTATATATATTGGTATTTTAACTCAAAAAGAAGCCGAAAAAAACAAAACAACAACACTGCATTAACCGAAAAGATCCCAGGATACAAGCTACAATGTGGAATTATAAAATGTACACTATGTTTTGGAGGTCGCTAAAAAGTACGACCTACCGCTATCGGTGGGGATACACTGTCTATCAACCTTAACCTCCAGTCGCCAATCTGACTTATTTTACTATTTAACCTCATTAGAATGTAATTATTTACACTAATATATATATATATATATATGTTACACTTTTTATTGCTTTATTACCATGCCAAGCCTTTAATCAAATTTTCCTGAAGGCTAAGCGGTAAATCTCAGCACTTATAGCACTAAAAGAAAATACAGGTTTCGATACCAAATGCGGACAGAGCACAGAGAGCCTATTGTATATCTTGGCAACTAACAGCAAAATACTTCAGCAGACTGAGATAATTCCAAATTAACTTTATGCTTCGAGAGTTTAACATTTATTTGTTTTGTTGAAGCTATAAGCAATGAACAGTTTGAGCTATGTTCGTTGTGAGGATCGATCCCCGAATCTTAAGCTTATGAGCCCTGAAGCTTATTGCTAACTCATCGGGTAACCCGATAAAATAGAAACAGTTATATAACACCAGGATGAGGTAAACTTGTACAAAAGGAAATACACAATAGAAAAACAACAACAAAAACGTAGAAATACGTCATAAATACGATTGTGCGTTTCTAACCTAATCTTTTGCTCAATAACATGAAAAGAGATTTGGAAAAACTAAACTTGAGCAGGTGTATTATTATGTTTTAAGTTTACACGACCTATCTCAAAAACTAAAACAGCCAAAGTAGAATGGGAAAGATGGTAGTGTTCGGAAGAGTTTATCAGCTGAAAATCAATAGAAGACATCGCACGAGAAATACTAGCAGACGTATAAAGGCGGTTCCCTGGAAGATCTCGTTTACAATCCATCACTCTGTAACCTAAGAACTGTCGAACAGTTCCCAAAACTGAACCGTATTCAAACTG
Source organism: Tachypleus tridentatus (assembly GCF_004210375.1). Taxonomy (NCBI): domain Eukaryota; kingdom Metazoa; phylum Arthropoda; class Merostomata; order Xiphosura; family Limulidae; genus Tachypleus; species Tachypleus tridentatus. The sequence goes on from NC_134830.1 coordinate 156,955,005, forward strand.
AACAGAGCACAAATGTACACTGCAGAAAACGGAAAAATGCGTATTGTGGTTGATAAAATGGAAAAAAAAGAAAAGGAAAAAAAGGAAACTAAACTTAAGTTGGTTTTTTGGATATCATTTAAAATATATGAGTCACGTGAAGTTGTTTTTCAACTGCGAAATTTCAAAGTTCCTGAAAAGAAAGCCATTGTACCAATAAAACTACGAAGTTGCGTAGTTTTAGATGAGGACCGCGTTAGTATTAATGACATGCTATGTGCAAATGAACCTAACGTAATTCAAAAAATATAATTATAATTCGATGTCTTCTTGTTAATTCCAGCACGGGGCACGAGACAGGTAGATTATTCGGCGCCTGTCTTGTGAAAGTGGGATTTCTCGGGGTACTTCCGTTTACTCCCACAACAAATTTTGAGGCATTTGGATTTATAGATCCCAGCCACCTGGTGGTCCTGAACAGGAGACGTTTGATGTGTTGTTGGTTTGCTGCTTCTTTTCGTTCTTCTACGAGTCAGCCTGGACTGCTCCCGCTACGAGTCAGCCTGGACTGCTTCCGCTACGAGTCAGCCTGGACTGCTCCCGCTCTGCTGCCTTCATTCGACCGGCCTTTTTTGTTGCTTTTCTCTGAAATCGCTTTTAATATGCCGACTTCATAAACATCCGAAATACTACATCATTAGGAGAAACTAAATACAATCTCTGATATCATTAAAATTATATCGCGAGCGGGTCGATATAAATATCCCTGAACACCCCAGTCAGAAAGCTCTTCTTCCTTTAAAAACTAAATACCTGCCACGGAATTTTCTTTCTTCTTTCAAAAACGTCCTAGAAATGCCGACCAGCAACTTTCACACTTTATTATAGCCAGCTAGAACAAGCCAGTGGTTTCAAGCTTTACAATAACAATTATTGAGAACGGGTGAACGGTTTCAAACTTTATAATATCCAGCTGTAACAGGCTAACGGTTTCAAACTCTATAATGTCTAGTTGGTTTCAAACTTTATAATATCCAGCTGTAACAGGCTAACGGTTTGAAACTCTATAATGTTTAGTTGGTTTCAAACTTTATAATATCCAGCTGTAACAGGCTAACGGTTTGAAACTCTATAATGTTTAGTTGGTTTCAAACTTTATAATATCCAGCTGTAACAGGCTAACCGTTTCAAACTCTATAATGTTTAGTTGGTTTCAAACTTTATAATATCCAGCTGTAACAGGCTAACCGTTTCAAACTCTATAATGTCTAGTTGGTTTCAAACTTTATAATATCCAGCTGTAACAGGCTAACGGTTGTAAATATTAGTTAAAAAAAAGAAGTTGAACTATATTTATGACAATGAAGTGATCTCATATCACAGTTTAAGGAAAGAATGACTTTTTCCAGGATTAATATTTTCACTCGAAAAATTACATACATTTTTTTACAAGCTGGTATATTGTGTTATTCAGTTGTCGATTAACTACGTATCAGATAATATTGTTGACAACATGGAGTTTCTTGTTGTTTTCAGTTGTCGATTAACTACGTATCAGATAACGTTGTTGACAACATGGAACTTGTTTGTTGTTGTTGTTTCTCAGTTATTGATTACCTACGTATCAGATAATATTGTTGAAAACATGGAACTTGTTTGTTGTTGTTGTTTCTCAGTTATTGATTAACTACGTATCAAATAATATTGTTGACAACATGGAACTTGTTTGTCGTTGTTGTTTCTCAGTTATTGATTAACTACGTTTCAAATAATATTGTTGACAACATGGAACTTGTTTGTTGTTGTTGTTTCTCAGTTATTGATTAACTACGTATCAGATAATATTGTTGACAACATGGAGTTTGTTGTTGTTTTTCAGTTGTCGATTAACTACGTATCAGATAACGTTGTTGACAACATGGAATTTGTTTGTTGTTGTTGTTGTTTCTCAGTTATTGATTAACTACGTATCAGATAATATTGTTGACAACGTGGAACTTGTTTGTTGTTGTTGTTTCTCAGTTATTGATTAACTACGTATCAGATAATACTGTTGACAACATGGAACTTGTTTGTTGTTGTTGTTTCTCAGTTATTGATTAACTACACATCAGATAATATTGTTGACAACATGGAGTTTGTTTGTCGTTGTTTTTCAGTTGTCGATTAACTACGTATCAGATAATATTGTTGACAACATGGAACTTGTTTGTTGTTGTTGTTTCTCAGTTATTGATTACCTACGTATCAGATAATATTGTTGAAAACATGGAACTTGTTTGTTGTTGTTGTTTCTCAGTTATTGATTAACTACGTATCAAATAATATTGTTGACAACACGGAGTTTGTTGTTCTTTTTCAGTTGTCGATTAACTACGTATCAGATAACGTTGTTGACAACATGGAACTTGTTTGTTGTTGTTGTTTCTCAGTTATTGATTACCTACGTATCAGATAATATTGTTGAAAACATGGAACTTGTTTGTTGTTGTTGTTTCTCAGTTATTGATTAACTACGTATCAACTAATATTGTTGACAACATGGAACTTGTTTGTCGTTGTTGTTTCTCAGTTATTGATTAACTACGTATCAGATAACGTTGTTGACAACATGGAACTTGTTTGTTGTTGTTGTTTCTCAGTTATTAATTAACTACGTATCAGATAATATTGTTGACAACATGGAGTTTGTTGTTGTTTTTCAGTTGTCGATTAACTACGTATCAGATAATATTGTTGACAACATGGAACTTGTTTGTTGTTGTTGTTTCTCAGTTATTGATTAACTACATATCAGATAATATTGTTGACAACATGGAGTTTGTCGTTGTTTTTCAGTTGTCGATTAACTACGTATCAGATAATATTGTTGACAACATGGAGTTTGTTGTTGTTTCTCAGTTATTGATTAACTACGTATCAAATAATATTGTTGACAACATTGAACTTGTTTGCTGTTGTTGTTTCTCAGTTATTGATTAACTACATATCAGATAATATTGTTGACAACATGGAGTTTGTTTGTCGTTGTTTTATAGTTGTCGATTAACTACGTATCAGATAATATTGTTGACAACATGGAACTTGTTTGTTGTTGTTGTTTCTCAGTTATTGATTAACTACGTATCAGATAATATTGTTGACAACGTGGAACTTGTTTGTTGTTGTTGTTTCTCAGTTATTGATTAACTACGTATCAGATAATATTGTTGACAACATGGAACTTTTTGTTGTTGTTGTTTCTCAGTTATTGATTAACTACGTAGCAAATAATATTGTTGACAACATGGAACTTTGTTGTTGTTGTTTCTCAGTTATTGATTAACTACGTATCAGATAATATTGTTGACAACATGGAGTTTGTTTGTCGTTGTTTCTCAATTATTGATTAACTACGTATGAGATAATATTGTTGACAACATGGAACTTGTTTGTTGTTGTTGTTTCTCAGTTATTGATTAACTACATATCAGATAATATTGTTGACAACATGGAACTTGTTTGTTGTTGTTGTTTCTCAGTTATTGCTTAACTACGTATCAGATAATATTGTTGACGGCATGGAACTTGTTTGTTGTTGTTGTTTCTCAGTTATTGATTAACTACATATCAGATAATATTGTTGACAACATGGAGTTTGTCGTTGTTTTTCAGTTGTCGATTAACTACGTGTCAGATAATATTGTTGATAACATGGAGTTTGTTGTTGTTTCTCAGTTATTGATTAACTACGTATCAAATAATATTGTTGACAACATTGAACTTGTTTGTTGTTGTTGTTTCTCAGTTATTGATTAACTACATATCAGATAATATTGTTGACAACATGGAGTTTGTTTGTCGTTGTTTTTTAGTTGTCGATTAACTACGTATCAGATAATATTGTTGACAACATGGAACTTGTTTGTTGTTGTTGTTTCTCAGTTATTGATTAACTACATATCAGATAATATTGTTGACAACATGGAGTTTGTCGTTGTTTTTCAGTTATCGATTAACTACGTATCAGATAATATTGTTGACAACATGGAGTTTGTTGTTGTTTTTCAGTTGTCGATTAACTACGTATCAGATAACGTTGTTGACAACATGGAATTTGTTGTTGTTGTTGTTTCTCAGTTATTGATTAACTACGTATCAAATAATATTGTTGACAACATGGAGTTTGTTTGTCGTTGTTTTTCAGTTGTCGATTAACTACGTATCAGATGATATTGTTGACAACATGGAACTTGTTTGTTGTTGTTGTTTCTCAGTTATTGATTAACTACGTATCAGATAATATTGTTGACAACATGGAACTTGTTTGTTGTTGTTGTTTCTCAGTTATTGCTTAACTACGTATCAGATAATATTGTTGACAGCATGGAACTTGTTTGTTGTTGTTGTTTCTCAGTTATTGATTAACTACGTATCAAATAATATTGTTGACAATATGAAACTTGTTTGTCGTTGTTGTTTCTCAGTTATTGATTAACTACGTATCAGATAATATTGTTGACAACATGGAGTTTGTTTGTCGTTGTTTTTCAGTTGTCGATTAACTACGTATCAGATAATATTGTTGATAACATGGAACTTGTTTGTTGTTGTTGTTTCTCAGTTATTGATTAACTACGTATCAGATAATATTGTTGACAACATGGAGTTTGTTTGTCGTTGTTTTTCAGTTGTCGATTAACTACGTATCAGATAATATTGTTGACAGCATGAAACTTGTTTGTTGTTGTTGTTTCTCAGTTGTCGATTAACTACGTATCAGATAATATTGTTGACAACATGGAGTTTGTTTGTTGTTGTTTCTCAGTTATTGATTAACTACGTATCAGATAATATTGTTGAGAACATGAAGTTTGTTTGTCGTTGTCGTTTTTCAGTTAAAAGCTGAAGCAAACCTCGTGTTCTTCTACTGAAGTTTGAACAATGAACATGAACCATGACCGTTGTGCACGTGTAACCATGGTTACTGTTACTTTAGAATCGATTGTTTATGAGAAGACCCGAGGTCATCGTGTATAATAACTGCGACCTTTAATACGACACTGGTATGTATAATGGTATTTACTCAATGTATAATTAAAAACTGTTAAATAAATTATATTTTTATGCGCAATCTGTATTGTTTTATGAGCAAGAACGAAGTTACTCATAACCAACGTTGGTCTAAAAAATCATAGCCAGCGGGATAAACTTCAAAAGTACAAAAAAAATTAAAACAAAATTATTAACCGACGGAATAAGCTTGAAAAAATTAGTTTCGAAACTGATCTAATTAAAGAAAGTTCTAGAGCTGTGTGACGTGAAAGTAACGCAGTTAAAAGGAGATGTGGTTTTAAATGTTCTGTAATGTACTCGAGCAGAAGAAAGAGAAACATTTGATGTATCATATTAAACGCAGTGGAGAAACGGTTTGTATTAAATCTATAAGTCTAGAAACGACAGCGTATTTCACTTAGAGGGCGTTCCGATTGAATATTAAAACGAAACGTCGCTCAATTAAAGTTCTTCATTTTTCTTTAAAGTGGTCTTAAACCCGGGAGTCTTGGTTCGCGTCCCGTTGCTGCTAAAACTGCGTTTCGCATGCTGTTGATTGGCGATTAGTACCACAGAAAATATAGGCTTAACCTGCCCTCTTTAGAAGTAAGAGAATAAATATTTTTATCTCAGAAAATAATAATAGTTACAAGGGTTATATCCACTGAAATCGGATATTTTATTATTTAATTATATCACTACAATTTATATATTTAACCGATAAATTCCGTCAGTGAACTTACGTAAACAAACTACTAATGCCATAGGGTCGAACATGGCCGAATCTTGAGATTCATGGTTGGCGTCCCATCTGCTGCAAAAGCACGCTTTGCACTTTAGGGTCGTTAATGATCAAATACCATCCCAGTATTCGTTTAGAGTAGCCCAAAAGTTGGCGGTAAGTGCTGGTGACTGATTGCCTTCAGTCTCACTCATGGATTCCCAGTCAGGAACGGATAGCGCAGATATTCCACGTGAGGCTTTGCGCGAATTTTCGAAACAAACAAAGAATTTTTTGGAAAGATATATTTCCAAATGTAAAGACTTTTCTTCGCTACTAGTAAAAACATGCACAAAAAATACAGAATACTTTAAAAACTTGTTTCTGTCTCGTTGGCACTTAGTACGGAGTAGGAAATGTTATGAATTTGATAAACTACTATTCCAGAACACATTAATTTAATCCATATTCCACTTATCTCTTGAGGAGGTTTCGTGGAGTGAAAAGATCGACGCGATTATATTTTAACTCTTTCTAACTGTCATGGACACATATGTGTGTTTTACCTAACTCTTTCTAACTGTCATGAACACATATGTGTGTTTCACCTAACTCTTTCTAACTGTCATGGACACATATGTGTGTTTCACCTAACACTTTCTAACTGTCATGGACACATATGTGTGTTTCACTTAACTCTTTCTAACTGTCATGGACACATATGTGTGTTTCACTTAACTCTTTCTAACTGTCATGGACACATATGTGTGTTTCACCTAACTCTTTCTAACCGTCATGGACACATGTGTGTTTCACCAAACTCTTTCTAACTGTCATGGACACATATGTGTGTTTTACCTAACCCTTTCTAACTGTCATGGACACATATCTGTGTTTCACTTAACTCTTTCTAACTGTCATGGACACATACATATGTGTGTTTCACTTAACTCTTTCTAACTGTCATGGACACATGTGTGTTTGACCTAGCTCTTTCTAACTGTCATGGACACATATGTGTGTTTCACCTAGCTCTTTCTAACTGTCATGAACACATATGTGTGTCACCTAACTCTTTCTAACTGTCATGGACACATATATGTTTCACTTAACTCTTTCTAACTGTCATGGACACATGTGTGTTTCACCTAACTCTTTCTAACTGTCATGGACACATATGTGTGTTTCACCTAACTCTTTCTAACTGTCATGGACACATATGTGTGTTTTACCTAACTCTTTCTAACTGTTATGAACACATATGTGTGTTTCACCTAACTCTTTCTAACTGTCATGGACACATGTGTGTTTCACCTAACTCTTTCTAACTGTCATGGACACATATGTGTTTCACCTAACTCTTTCTAACTGTCATGGACACGTATGTGTGTTTCACCTAACTCTTTCTAACTGTCATGGACACATATGTGTTTCACCTAACTCTTTCTAACTGTCATGGACACATATGTGTGTTTCACTCAATTCTTTTTATCTGTCATGGACACATATGTGTGTTTCACCTAACTCTTTATAACTGTCATGGACACATAAGTGTGTTTCACTTAATTCTTTTTATCTGTCATGGACACATATGTGTGTTTCACCTAACTCTTTATAACTGTCATGGACACATATGTGTGTTTCACTTAACTTTTTCTAACTGTCATGGACACATATGTGTGTTTCACTTAACTTTTTCTAGCTGTCATGGACACATATGTGTGTTTTACCTAACTCTTTCTAACTGTCATGAACACATATGTGTGTTTCACCTAACTCTTTCTAACTGTCATGAACACATATGTGTGTTTCACCTAACTCTTTCTAACTGTCATGGACACATGTGTGTTTCACCTAACTCTTTCTAACTGTCATGGACACATATGTGTTTCACCTAACTCTTTGTAACTGTCATGGACACATATGTGTGTTTCACCTAACTCTTTATAACTGTCATGGACACATAAGTGGGTTTCACTTAATTCTTTTTATCTGTCATGGACACATATGTGTGTTTCACCTAACTCTTTCTAACAGTCATGGACACATATGTGTGTTTCACTTTACTATTTCTAGCTGTCATGGACACATATGTATGTTTCACTTAACTCTTTCTAACTGTCATGGACACATATGTGTGTTTCACTTAACTCTTTCTAACTGTCATGGACACATATGTGTGTTTCACTTAACTCTTTCTAACTATCATGGACATATATGTGTGTTTCACTTTACTATTTCTGTCTTGAACATACACGTTTCTATTAACTGTTTTATAATACTATGAGCATACATGTTTGTACTCTTAACTGTTTTAAACTGCTATGAGGAAACACGTATGTCCCCATCTAGAGTACTGCTACGTGAGATTGGAGTTTTATACTACTATAAAAAAAGAGTATCCCCTTCGGTTTACTGGTTTCAAGTAAGTAAAGAAACGTTAAAATATGTTCTTGATAGAAATCAGGCTGTTCCTATTATTCTGGTTAACCGGATAAATAGTAATGAACTAATGAACAAACTTCCAGCTAACTAGATAAATAGTAATGAACAATCTTCCAGCTAACTAGATAAATAGTAATGAACAATCTTCCAGCTAACTAGATAAATAGTAATGAACAATCTTCCAGCTAACTAGATAAATAGTAATGAACAATCTCCTGGTTAACCGTATAAATAGTTGATGAATAATCTTCCTGTTAACTCGCTAATTAGTTGATGAATAATCTTCCCGGTTAAGTGGAATTCAAAGCTGTCAGGTATAATTCTCGTTATAAACTCTTTTACCCAGCTATAATGTTTATTGTACAACCTACCAGCTAAGTTATAAAGACATCTCATATGATTAGAAAGTTATTCCAGTTTGAAACAAGTATAAAAACTATTTAACATTTTGTCCGGCGATTAATTCTTCTAACTTCTGCTCGCTACTCATTAAAACAACGATACACCTGATGTCTCATGACATTGGTCACTATTTATAATCATCACCTCAAGATATTGTCCACTTTCACACCAGTTAGAAAGTCCTCCTTCTCAGAAACGTATCGGAGTTTCGTTAATGATACAACTGTCACGCATGCGCAGTATTCTCGCCTGTTAAATGACCTCTTTATAAACATTAACCAGACACCGAGAAAATTGTTTATCTATTAACGTGGCAACAACACAGTTTAATAGATGGCAGTGATGAATTGTTTATCTATTAACGTGGCAACAACATAGTTTAATAAATGACAGTGATGAATTGGATATCTATTAATGTGGCAACAACATAGTTTAAAAGATGACAGTGATGAATTGTTTAACTATTAATGTGGCAACAACATAGTTTAAAAGATGACAGTGATGAATTGTCTAACTATTAATGTGGCAACAACATAGTTTAAAAGATGACAGTGATGAATTGTTTATCTATTAATGTGTCAACAACATAGTTTAATAGATGTCAGTGATCAATTGTTTATCTATTAATGTGGCAACAACAGAGTTTAAAATATGACAGTGATAAATTGTTTATCTATCAACGTGGTAACAACAGAGTTTAAAAGATAACAGTGATGAATTGTTTATCTATTAATGTGGCAACAACAGAGTTTAAAATACAACAGTGATGAATTGTTTATCTATTAATGTGGCAACAACAGAGTTTAAAAGATAACAGTGATGAATTGGTTATCTATTAATGTGTCAACAACACAGTTTTAAAGATGACAGTGATGAATTGTTTATCTATTAATGTGGCAACAACAGAGTTTAAAAGATGACAGTAATGAATTGTTCATCTAGTAATGTGACAACAACATAGTTTAAAATACGACAGTGATGAATTGTTTATCTATTAATGTGGCAACAACAGAGTTTCAAAGATGACAGTGATAAATTGTTTATCTATTAATGTGGCAACAACATAGTTTAAAATACGACAGTGATGAATTGTTTATCTATTAATGTGGCAACAACAGAGTTTAAAAGATGACAGTAATGAATTCTTTATCTATTAATGTGGCAACAACAGAGTTTAAAAGATGACAGTGATGAATTGTTTAACTATTAATGTGTCAACAACAGAGTTTCAAAGATGACAGGGATGAATTGTTTAACTATTAATGTGTCAACAACAGAGTTTCAAAGATGACAGTGATGAATTGTTTATCTATTAATGTGGCAACAACAGAGTTTAAAAGATGACAGTGATGAATTGTTTATCTATTAATGTGGTAACAACAGAGTTTAAAAGATGACAGTGATGAATTGGTTATGTATTAATGTGTCAACAACAGAGTTTAAAATATGACAGTGATAAATTGTTTATCTATTAATGTGGCAACAACAGAGTTTCAAAGATGACAGTGATGAATTGTTCATCTAGTAATGAGGCAACAACATAGTTTAAAATACGGCAGTGATGAATTGTTTATCTATTAATGTGGCAACAACAGAGTTTAAAAGATGACAGTAATGAATTCTTTATCTATTAATGTGGCAACAACAGAGTTTAAAAGATGACAGTGATGAATTGTTTAACTATTAATGTGTCAACAACAGAGTTTCAAAGATGACAGGGATGAATTGTTTAACTATTAATGTGTCAACAACAGAGTTTCAAAGATGACAGTGATGAATTGTTTATCTATTAATGTGGCAACAACAGAGTTTAAAAGATGACAGTGATGAATTGTTTATCTATTAATGTGTCAACAACAGAGTTTAAAATATGACAGTGATGAATTGTTTATCTATTAATGTGGCAACAAAAGAGTTTAAAAGATGACAGTGATGAATTGGTTATCTATTAATGTGGCAACAACAGAGTTTAAAATACGACAGTGATGAATTGTTTATCTATTAACATGGCAACAACAGAGTTTAAAAGATGACAGTGATGAATTGGTTATCTATTAATGTGTCAACAACACAGTTTTAAAGATGACAGTGATGAATTTTTTATCTATTAATGTGGCAACAACAGAGTTTAAAAGATGACAGTGATGAATTGTTTATCTATTAATATGGCAACAACAGAGTTTAAAAGATGACAGTGATGAATTGGTTATGTATTAATGTGTCAACAACACAGTTTAAAATATGACAGTGATAAATTGTTTATCTATTAATGTGGCAACAACAGAGTTTAAAATACGACAGTGATGAATTGTTTATCTATTAACGTGGTAACAACAGAGTTTAATAGATGACAGTGATGAATTGTTTATCTATTAATGTGGCAACAGCATAGTTTAAAAGATGACAGTGATGAATTGGTTATCTATTAATGTGTCAACAACACAGTTTAATAGATGACAGTGATGAATTGTTTATCTATTAATGTGGCAACAACATAGTTTAAAAGATGACAGTGATGAATTGTTTATCTATTAATGTGGCAACAACAGAGTTTAAAAGATGACAGTGATGAATTGGTTATGTATTAATGTGTCAACAACACAGTTTAAAAGATGACAGTGATGAATTGTTTATCTATTAATGTGGCAACAACACAGTTTAAAAGATGACAGTGATGAATTGTTTATCTATTAATGTGGCAACAACAGAGTTTAAAATATGACAGTGATAAATTGTTTATCTATTAATGTGGCAACAACAGAGTTTAAAATACGACAGTGATGAATTGTTTATCTATCAACGTGGTAACAACAGAGTTTAATAGATGACAGTGATAAATTGTTTATCTATTAATGTGACAACAACAGAGTTTAAAATACGACAGTGATGAATTGGTTATCTATTAATGTGTCAACAACACAGTTTAATAGATGACAGTGATGAATTGTTTATCTATTAATGTGGCAACAACAGAGTTTAAAAGATGACAGTGATGAATTGGTTATCTATTAATGTGTCAACAACACAGTTTAAAAGATGACAGTGATGAATTGGTTATCTATTAATGGGGCAACAACAGAGTTTAAAAGATGACAGTGATGAATTGTTTATCTATCAATGTGTCAACAACAGAGTTTAAAAGATGACAGTGATGAATTGTTTATCTATTAATGTGGCAACAACAGAGTTTAAAAGATGACAGTGATGAATTTGTTATCTATTAATGTGTCAACAACACAGTTTAAAAGATGACAGTGATGAATTGGTTATCTATTAATGTGGCAATAACAGAGTTTAAAAGATGACAGTGATGAATTGGTTATCTATTAATGTGTCAACAACACAGTTTAAAATATGACAGTGATGAATTGTTTATCTATTAATGTGGCAACAAAAGAGTTTAAAAGATGACAGTGATGAATTGGTTATCTATTAATGTGGCAACAACACAGTTTAAAAGATGACAGTGATGAATTGGTTATCTATTAATGTGTCAACAACAGAGTTTAAAAGATGAGAGTGATGAATTGTTTATCTATTAATGTGTCAACAACAGAGTTTAAAAGATGACAGTGATGAATTGTTTATCTATTAATGTGTCAACAACATAGTTTAAAAGATGACAGTGATGAATTGTTTATCGCATTTAGTCTCGTTTACTTTTAATTCTTCTGTTTAGTCTCCTGTAACTGATGTCAGCGGACGGAAGAGCACAAGAGCTTTAGTCGCACATCTTTTTTCTTCTTCGATTTTCCCTTTAACAGAGGTCGTTGTTCTTCATACATGTTGTTTTTCCACCAATCACCACTGTTTATTATCAAATCTTTTACAAATCCTTCTCGTTATCACCTTATTTAATCCCATCTTTTCAACGCTTTATAGGCTGTCTCTCTTCTGTTGTCCTCTCTGTCTTCTTCTGTCTCCCTGTCTTCTCTGTCTCTCTGTCTTCTCTGTCCTCTGTCTTCTCTGTCCTCTGTCTTCTCTGTCCTTCTGTCTCTATTAGTTCTTCTGTCTTCTCTTCCTTCTGCCTTCTTGTCTTCTGTCTTCTGTTTCTCTCTGTCTTCTCTGTCTCTCTCCTTCTGTCTTCTCGTCCTCTCTGTTTCTTGTCCTCTCTGTCTTCTCTCGTCCTCTCTCTCTCTCTCTGTCTTCTTCTGTCCTCTTGTGTCTCTCTGTCCTCTCTGTCTTCTCTACTGGCAGCTCTTAATTCTCTCCTTATTTCTTCTTTTCTTTTCACACGACTGAACCACCTCAGCCGCTTTTCATTTCCTTAATTTTAGGCCCGACATGGCCAGGAGGTTAAGGCGCTCAACTCTGTAATCTGAGGGTCACGAGTTCGAATCTCGGTCGCACCAAACATGCTCGCCATTTCAGCCGTTGGGGCGTTATAATCTGACACTAATCGATGGTAAAAGTGTAGCCCAAGAGTTGGCGGCGGGTGACAATGACTAGCTGCCTTCCCTCTAGTCTTACACTACTAAATTAGGTACAGCTAGTGCAGATATCCCTCGAGCAGCTTTGCGCAAAATTGAAAAACAAACAAACAAAGAATATTTTATTCGATCTCTTCCCTTTCAGCGACACCGCCACCAGCCATCTCAAATAGTTGTCGAACATTCTATAATATTGCTACTACTATTACTAATAAAAGTAACAGGTTGCCTCAGTTGTTTCTTTTAACTTGTGTCGCGTGTCTGATATCTCAACTTTACGTGGTTCGTCTGGTTTTTTTTAAAGAACTTATCGTTTCTTTACAGCGACAATGTTTGTTTTTTGTTACCCATACCAATTTTTGTCATTAGTTTTAACTATCTGTCAAACCCTAAACTAACTTATGATATATTGCATAGCTTCATTCGCCCACATATTTTTCTTACAAGCTAATTTTCGTCTTTCTATCGAAACATATCCACGTCATGCAGCTGGTGAGATGTGTTCAGAAACATGCACTTTATATGCGACCTAAAGTGTAACTTTGCGGTCGAGTTCACAGTGTAATATACACTGTTGGAGGTTCGTATTTCCTTGTGAAATGTGGAAGCTCATGACTTGTGTAAAATAGATATAGATACTGCGTTTCAAAAGTCACTGGACTTGTTGGTTAACATGCCAGGAAAACAAGTGCTTTATAAATATATCCATATTCTTATTGGTAAACAAATTACTTATCGTGCTGTGTTATTCTTTTCATTACACTTGATTTAATGAAGCTGCATATTAAAACTGTAACAGTACTTTTGTCTGATGTAGTGTAGGTGATCCAATACCACAACAGAACTGTCTGTGCTGGATAGAGAATCACTTGTAGATATCCGACATCTTTTTTATGATAATTCAGCCGTTGGAAGCAACGATTGTAATGAAAACCTTCACAATTATAGTGAAAACAAAACCATCGCTTGGGGCCTAAGTTTTAAGATATTTTGCTGCTTCAATGATTAGATTCTTATTAAACTTGATAAAAATGAAACCTTACTTTCGTTAATATAACTGATTTTCAACATCTCTGTAGAAATATTTTATTGTGCCTGTTTTGCTGCAGTAGGTATACTGTCGCCATGCGCGTGCTTATGATTTCATAAACTCGAGTTGTTAAAAATACAAAAATAAAATGATGACAAACAAGAAGATAATAAAGTGCAGCCACACGAAACTTGACAAAAGTTTTGTTACATTCAGAGTTAAATGTCTGCATCGGACACAGAGACTAAGACATATAATAAATACAACATTCCTTCTTAACAAAATAAGTTTTAAAAATACAATACGATACTGAAATTTAAAAAAAAGACATTAACTTTTTCCTTTATCCTATTCACGTCTAGCTGGATAGAATTACTGCTGTCTTTTTAAGAAGGAAAGATGCATCAACCCGACCAATGTATTAAATAAATAAAACGCCACGTTTCATGATGGAATTTCCGCACTGCAGCGACTAAACTTGTTACCTTGTTCTTCATTCTAGTATATTAGAAACACTAAAGGAGATTACTGCTGATGTAAACAAAGATACAACTGATGCATTAAGATAATACATGAAATTTGGCAATACTTTAAGTGCTATGAATGCGAGTCGAAAATTAGTGCCTTTGTTATGATAGCTATCCGGAAGTTATTACGATCTTGATGATGTATCTGTTATGATAGCTATCCGGAAGTTATTACGATCTTGATGATGTATTTGTTATGATAGCTATCCGGAAGTTCTTACGACCTTTATAATGTCTTTGTTATGATACCTAGCCGGAACTTGTAACGACCTTGACAAAGTCTTTACTATGAAAACTAGTTGGAAGTTGTTACGACCTTGATAATGTCTTTGTTGTGATAGCTCAACGTGTAACATGCTCAACCTTTCAGTAGTGAGGGAGTTACAGTTGTACGGCCAATTCCCCAATATGTTGTTAAAAGAGTGTCCCAACAGGTATTGGTGGGTCTTGTTGATTAGCTGTTTGTCACTCCAAAATTGGGAACAGCCTACGCAGATAGATCTCGACTACTTTTTGTGAAATGTAAAATTTAACATACAAACAACCCACGTTTTCCTGTTTATAAACTGTTGTTTCTTTTGTACATCAAGTAAACAGACATGCATTTAATCGAAGTTAAATGTATCTTTATATCAATATCTGTTAAGCTACAACCAAACACCATGACACGTGAAGAGATCTATTTCTATACGTCGTTATCGCTTAATAAAGGCATGACTTTTTACTTCATCTACTTTTTATATGTTATTATTGGTTAATAGAAACGCGGCTCTCTGACGTCAGCATGCATCCGTGTACCAAGAAACATTTTAGCCTTATCACCTCAACAATGCAATGAAAACGAACATTCCCAATACATGGATAATATAATCGGGGGGAAAGTGCCCCCAACTATCAATCCAGCAGTAAGGTGGTCCTTTAGTGGAAAACAGATTTTGTGTATATTTATCATGAAAAGTCGCTGTTTAAACAGAGTAAATAAGGTGCCCCCAGTCGGTAGCGCCCCATCCGCCCACCCTCAAATTCAAATTTGCTCTAAAATATTCGCTTTTTAATCTTGGATTAGTAACGGTTCTTCTGTAAGATAACGATATTACTAGCATTTCAACAAAAGCGTCTCCTGCTCGATCAATACTAGAGTTCATTAGACTAGCTGGGTTATAGCTGTATAAAACAGTTACGTTTCACCACAACACTTTCTAGTCTAAAAGGTTTCACACTTCAGATTCGGCATTTGTAACTTGGTAAACATCGCGACTTCTATCACGTGCCGGGCGAATTCTTTGATTTAGGGTCTGACTCAATGCGTTAATAAAGCAGCCTGCAGAAACACCCTGAAAAGAAAACAAAGTTTGCCTCTAGAGTTAGTGGTTTTTTTTTTCTTTTTTAGAGTATATTCTAAGATTAAATCAGAGGGAGGAGATAGCTTGATTATACGGCACGGTCAGTGTATAAATAGTATTGATTAGAAATGAGAAAGAAAAACCCGTTTGTCTATCGGTGTATCGATATTTTGAACAGAAACTGATCATATATTTGTTTTGAAACATACGTGCGTTTTCGTTTCTGTTTAACCAATAAACGATTGACGATTAAACCACAAAAAGCAATAGAACAAATTTCAGTCTGGTATTATGTCTCTCCAGAAGGTACAGATGAAATGAACATTTCTGTGACAAAGGAAAGTTGGTTTTGTTTCGAATTTTGCGCAAAGCTACACGAGGGCTATCTGTGCTAGCCGTCCCTAATTTTCTAGTGTAAGACTAGAGGGAAGGCAGCTAGTCATCACCACCCCCCGCCAACTCTGGGCTACTCTTTACCAACGAATAGGTAGAGGAAAGAGCCAGGAAGAAGTTAAATGGTGATCAAATATAATCTATATCTCTGAAAGTTCCTGTTTAGCTATTTGTATTTCTAACACAGTATTACACGAAACGCTATCCGTGCTTCACACAAAGCGGGCAATGGAACTCGATTTTTAGTGTCATAAGCCATTATTTTACCTTTGAGCCACCAGTCTTCTTTCAAAGGAAATATATCGAATCAACAACTGTATAAAATGTTATTTTACCAGGAAAACAAATCGAGGCACGAATAATTCGTACAGTAAGAGTAATTCCGAGGTAATCACTTCAAACGTAAGATTGAATATTCTAGATTTTTTTTTGTTAAGCGGAAAGTTACACAGTAGACATCTGTACTATGTCTACCATGAATATCGAACCCCATTTTTAACGTTCAAGCCCTCATACTTAACCGCTGTGTTCTAGATAACTTTTCTTAAGCTATTAAATGGTCGCTCAGCGAAGTTAACAAGTCGACTCTAATTAACAACTGTTTGTTAAATTTTGCTGTTAGAATATTACTTTTGCGGGCCCGGCATGGCCAGGTGGTTAAGGCGCTCGGCTCGTAATCCGAGGGTCGCGGATTCAAATCCCCGTCACACCAAATATGCTTCCCCTTTCAGCCGTGAAGGCGTTATAATGTGATGGTAAATCCCACTATTCGTTGGTAAAAGAGTAGCCTCAGAGTTAGCAGTGGGTTGTAATGATTAGTTGCCTTCCTTCTAGTCTTACACTGCTACATTAGGGACGGCTAGCGCAGATAGCCCTCATGCAGTTTTGCGTGAAATTTTAAACAAAATATTATTTTGTGGGCACCATTTGTATTATGTTTTGAAAGTTTTCTTCACTAAATGTTCTTTTTTTTTATTAGACGCTGATGAAAAGTTTAACAGCTGATTCGACGTATTCGCAAGAATAAACGAATAATCTGCCCTCTAGCGGTGTTCGGTTGAACAATGTTATGGGCATTACAGTTCCGGTATGGATTAAGAAGTAGGTAAGGAGAAGATGAAAAGTAATTCGTCGAAGAAAGACAACTTTGACTGTAAGTATTTGTGTATTCCCGGTCAAAAGTTAAAATACAACAAAGTTGTCAATATGTTGAATGTATTCATAAGTTACATCCTGTTCTGAAAGTTTGGTAAATCTCTAACTGAAATCACGTTTGTCTCCATGTTCTTCCTGGGTCTGAAGTCTATTACTTCGACAAATAATTGTATATCATTTAATAAATCTTCTTTAATACGTTTCGAAATTAAATATTTTTTTTATTTTAATTGTTAATCTGACAAGGACATCGATGGTTCAAAAATAATCACAAGTCTGAGAAGCACATTGATGTTTCAAAATACATCGCTAGTCTGAAAAGGACATTGCAACATCAAAATAAGCCACTAGTTTGAGGAAGAAACTTGTGTTTCGAAATACATCACTAGTCTGAGAAGGACATTGGTAGTTCAAAATACATCACTAGTCTGAGAAGGACATTAGTAGTTCAAAATACATCACTAGTCTGAGAAGGGCATTGCAATATCAAAATAAACCACTAGTTTGAGGAAGACACTTGTGTTTCAAAATACATCATTAGTCTGAGAAGGACATTGGTAGTTCAAAATACATCACTAGTCTCAGAAGGACATTGCAATATCAAAATGCATCACTAGTCTCAGAAGGACATTGCAATATCAAAATACATCACTAGTCTGAAAAGAACATTGCAATATCAAAATAAACCACTAGTCTGAGGAAGACACTTGTGTTTCAAAATACATCACTGATTTGAGAAGAACGTTAGTGTTTCAAAAACGTCACTTGTCTTAAAAGAATAATGCCGGCTTAAAATACATTATTAGTCTGAGAAGGGAACTCTGTAATCTCAAAATACATCACTACCCTTATAAGAATACTGTTGTTTTAAAGTACTTCAACTCGTCCGAGAAGGACACTGCCACCTGAAAATACATCCTTCCGCTGTTTTGATAAATTAATTTTAGTTCCAGGCGGAAATGAAAGAAGTAAAGAAGCCTGAATGAAAACGACACAGAAAGATGTAGTAAGGTGATACGTTTACAGGAAATTTAACCAAGTTCTATCTTTCATCACTACCATTACTAGTCAGCGCAGTTCACTGTAAAAATCATCCGTACCTCACGACAAGAGCACATTGATCCGATCGTGCTGCCCTCTATAATTTCTTGTGCACGCAATTAATATACTCTAATAGAAATGTGTAGTTAAATAAAAAACTGTAGTGAAATGATAAGAACAACTAACATCGTGGAATATCTATGCTATAGTATACATAATTACTATCGTGTGTCGTATATGCGTAATCAATCCTAACGAAATTCCAGCTCTTAGCATAGCTAACACTAACGCAAAGGTGATACAATTTAAGCCTTATACCTAGAAAATATTTTTTTTTAAATAGTTAATTACATTGTTTATATCTATGAACATTGGACGTATAAAACCGTATTTGGTTTAACTTACCCACAACATTCCAGTTACAAGTTTTTTACAATATCCAAAACCCAAATGGTTTTCGACACGGCCTTAAATTCTTCGCTTCTTTGGGCACATAAGTCCTCCTACAGAGCACTGACATGTAATGTTTGAATTGTTTTTATCACCGTGGAGAAATGAAATTCTTTTGACACTACTCAAAGTGCACCAGTTTCAAGTTTCAGATAAGCTATGAATGTTAAAACGTATCGTTTTTATTAAGTATTTAAAATAAATCTTGCACAGGTAGGATTTATTTAGTCTACAAACATGGCGGTGAAAGATCTAACTAAATTGGTTAACATAATTAGGCCTACGATGAATTTATTGTCTTGAAGTTCTTACAATAAGTCCTGTGCGCTGAATCCCAAAATGATATCCATTTTTCTCTATCACGTAGAGAACTTTCATAAAACGTCATACGTATTTTTACATGACGTTTAAATTTGGTAACTTTTTGTAATGCTTAAAATGTTGACAACCACTAAGTGTAGATTTCTCTGAACCATTCTTGAAGTAAGAGTCTTATCTATTGTTCTAGAACCAAAACATAACAAACATGATAATAAAAATATGTTCCGTGTAATAAACGAAATAATAATAAGTTTTTTTCTCTCTGATTTGTTCACAGTAAATATTGAACAATGGTATATTTTAAAACTAGTTTTTGTTTCTGTAAAGTCGCTGTTAACAGAAGACAGAGAACAATGGTATATTTTGAAACAAGGTTTCTATAAAAAAGTCTGTTTTATTTCGAAACGTAAGTTACTTTTTCTGTAAATGTTACAACATATTGACAGTTGGTAAGATATTTTTTCCGTAAATGTTACAACATATTGATAATTGGTAAAATATTCTTTTCTGTAAATGTTACAACATATTGACAGTTGGTAAGTTATTTTTTCCGTAAATGTTACAACATATTGATAATTGGTAAAATATTCTTTTCTGTAAATGTTACAACATATTGACAGTTGGTAAGTTATTTTTTCCGTAAATGTTACAACATATTGATAATTGGTAAAATATTCTTTTCTGTAAATGTTACAACATATTGACAGTTGGTAAGATATTTTTTCCGTAAATGTTACAACATGTTGATAATTGGTAAAATATTCTTTTCTGTAAATGTTACAACATATTGACAGTTGGTAAGTTATTTTTTTTCTGTAAATGTTACAACATATTGATAATTAGTAAAATATTTTTTCTGTAAATGTTACAACATATTGACAGTTGGTAAGATATTTTTTCCGTAAATGTTACAACATATTGATAATTGGTAAAATATTCTTTTCTGTAAATGTTACAACATATTGACAGTTGGTAAGTTATTTTTTCCGTAAATGTTACAACATATTGATAATTGGTAAAATATTCTTTTCTGTAAATGTTACAACATATTGACAGTTGGTAAATGTTACAACATCCGATAATTGGTAAATATTCTTCTGTAAATGTTACAACATATTGACAGTTGGTAAGATATTTTTCTGTAAATGTTACAACATATTGATAATTGGTAAAATATTTTTTTTGCAAATGTTACAACATATTGACAGTTGGTAAGATATTTTTTTTTCTGTAAATGTTACAACATATCGATAATTGGTAAAATATTCTTTCTGTAAATGTTACAAACATATTGACAATTGGTGTAAGTTTTTTTCTGTAAATGTTACAACATATTGATAATTGGTAAAATATTTTTTCTGTAAATGTTACAACATATTGACAGTTGGAAAGATATTTTTTTTCTGTAAATGTTACAACATATTGACAATTGGTAAGACATTTCTTTTCACGAGAACAGGCAATGTTTGTTCAACGTTTGCAAGATGTCGAGCGGTGTGGTCTCCTGGTTAGCGTGTTCGGGAGGTCAGTCAGAGGGTTTATGGTTCGCACTTCGTTGTTACAAAAACCAACTGCTACTTTTCGGTTTGTATGTGCGTTATAAGAACGACAGTGAAATCCACCATTCGGTGTTACAAGAGTAGTCCAGGAATTTGTATCGATTTATATTATATACCTTTTTTCTCCCTTTCTTACAAATCAGCCCCCAGTGGGACAATAATAAGACTAGATATTTATAACGCTAACATCCGGGGTTAGATCCCAGCGGTAGATACAGCAAAGACATATAGAGCCATCTGATGTGTCCACCGAGGGAAATCGAGCCCTTGATTTTAGCGTTGTAAGTCCCAACGGGGTAAATGAGGCAGCAGACATCTGAATATGACTTTACGTCAAACCAGTCAGTAAATTAACTGTTATGGATCTTCTGGTTCGATTTCATACGAAAAGAACCTTGGGAATGCGGTGTCCTGTTTTTTTATATTATAAAATATTTATTAAATACGATTGATTTAAACGATAACTAGAGATAGTCTGTTCGGTTAACAACAAGGGTAAAAAAAAGACAGATGTTTTTCTATTCGTTTTCAGTATAAATAACTTTAACTGTACTTGTGAAAGCCATTAAAACAAACAACAACAATAAAAGAATTGTTTCGCGAGTTGATTTCCTTAAGACAAAATAACACATGTAACAAATTCTGAAGGCTCGTGAGGATTAGCAGACTGGACTCGAGCTTAATTTTTAAAATACATACTTAACGATAGATGACGTCCCAAAGGTGTCGACGTTGACACAGATTTGCAATGTGATTGGTTGTTATTGTTGTTTTGCGCTTGCTACTGGTCACTCTGAAGATTTCACATCTAAAGCACAATAAATTTATATATTTTCTCCTTTCAGCTATAGACTTAGATCGGAAGGTAACAAAACAGTAAAATAAATGTGTGTACGGGCTACTGTAAATGTGCCATAAGATGGTTAAAAAATAGTTTTGTTTGTTTGTTATTAAACACAAGACTACGCAATGGGTTATCTGTGCTCTGTCCACCGCTGGCATCGAAAACCGATTTGAAACGTTTACAGTCACGCTTAATAATATTAAACTACTATATGTACTAATCACGCTTACATTGAAGTTGGATCCACTATGTAACAGTCACGCTGCTTCCAATCTTCGATGTGCCAGGTCAGTGAAAAACGCTTTCGTCAGTCGTTCCCACAGCGACAGCACAAGAAAAAAAAAAAGCTTTTAGACTTATGTCATAAATATCCGCCAGGGTGCGCTTTCTTAATGCAGAAGTTCAAAGTAACTTTATTTAATACACGTGTCGTGTTTAACTTTAATTAATATGTTTTCCATATTCTTTCTGCGAGTTATACAGCACAAACAAAAATCTAATTATCTTCTCGTTGGATTAGGTTACTATGGTAGCTAAAAGCTGTTACGAACGGGTTCGGTTTTGGTTTCAGTTACACGCGAAATGCTTTCGTAATTGGTTTATAGAGAAATGAAAAGTAATATTTCACCAAGTATTTTATTTCGTGAATTATATCAGTTTACTTTATCCCACTACTTCGTTTATTTTCTGGTTTAAATCTATTACAAGGTTTTCATCTTAGTATGAGAAATGTTGTTTTTTTATTTAAATAAAAAAAATGGTGGCTATTATGGACGTTGCGCAAATGGTACACATGAGCAGTTCTGAAAACGCAATCTCAAATACTATACAAAGTGTGCATTAAAATACGAAGTACATTGTAGAAAATTATCCCAGATTCCTTTCCTCACAAGCCGAACGCTGATTAGTGTTTAACATGCTTGGACTGTTAACCTGACGATTTATGGTTCGCATCCTGTATCCACACTTTTGAGTTTTGGGTGCGTTAAAGCGTGACAATCAAATCTAACTATTCGATCTCGACGAGAGTAGCCTAAGATTTTATTGATGGACGTTGCTGATTAGGTACCTTCTCTCTCTAGTCAATCAGTTTAAAATTAGGACTACGGATATTCGTTCATTAAATTTGTGCGAATATCCGAAAACAAACAAATGCCAGGCGCGAAAATTCTGAAACAAACAAATTTAACAGTCTCTTCTTCTTTGATATTTTACGATCCTTATGCTTGCTGAACGTCTTAAAATCCTTACATGTAAAATGAATTTGATCACAGAATCAGTAGTCTCTGTCCAAGCCTTTATATTTTACTCGTCCCACAGAAATGGACAAACCAGGACACATGTAACCTTAATTTTAGTCTTCATGTTAGGCGGCCTGGCACGGTGTAGCAGTTATGATCCTCGACCCGCAATTTGTGAGTGACGGGTTCGAAATTCCTCCGCCGAACATGCTCGTCACTTCAGCTATTATAACGTGACGGTCGATTTCAAGAGTCGTGTGTGTGTGTGTGTGTGTGTGTGTGTGTGTGTGAGGGGGTATTGTATGGCTGCTTTCAGCTGTGGGTGCGTTATAAGATCAACAGTCAGTCATGTTATTCTGTTCAGAGCCCATTGGTGCACATGACTTTCTCAAGACAGTAGTTTAAAATTAGGGACTCTAACCTTATTTCCAAAACCAAATCCTCCATTAGCAATAAATAATTCTAGAATTAAATAATTTCTTAAGTTTTAAATCTGATAATCTTTCGTCACGTTATCGTACACTTGTTTTGCTAAGTGTATCAGATAACAGACAGAATGTGAACTCACTGAAATCACTTTTTTTATTCGGATGTTGAAGGGAGCACATTTCTTTTATAATGTTTTGTTTGTTTGTTGAATTTCACGCAAATCTGCTCGAGGGTTATCTGCGCTATCCCTTCCTAATGTTTGAAGAGATAGACTGAAAGGAAAGCAGCTAATCATCGCCACCTATTGTCAGCTCTAGGGCTACTCTTTGTCAACGAACAGTGAAATTGACCGAAATATTATAGTGCCTCAACGGCTGAATGGGCGAGCATTTGGTGGTGGGGTTCGAACCCGCGATCCACAAACGGCTAGTCGAACGCCCTTAATGAACTTATATCAGTCGTGATGTGTGCGTCAGTTCATGGAAAATGTAAATATAAGGAGAAGAAATACATGGTAAAACTATAGGATATATATATGTATAGTTTTCTCAGTCAACTCCATTTTAGGACGGTACTTTTAATGCTTTCTTTAAACCCCATTATGGATAAAATAGTTATTTTGTAAAGATTAAAAAAAAGGAAAGTAAAATTATGGAAATTAGATTAAGTTTCTGCTCACGCCACACACATACACACGTGCATGTGGGTGACTCGTAGAAACGCGCGTGCTAAACTACAGTCAGCAGAGATGACAAAATTTGTATTTATATTGTACCACTGAGCTGTGAACCGACGTCACTTCTGACAGTTACAACCACGTGGGAAGTATAATCTCCATATTTTAATAAAACTTCCTAAACTGCTTTAAGCCGAAGAATGGATGTGAGAAAAAAATGTCACCCTGGGAAAATATTTTATTCTATATGTGTGTGTTTTTCTTATAGCAAAGCCGCACCTGGCTATCTGCTGAGCTAGCGGGGGCTTTGCTCTGTGACTCTGAGTTACATGATGTCGTTCGAAAAATACAAATGTGCATATTCAAATAGTGCGTAATTGTATCCCTTTCAATGTACGATTGCCCTCCCATTGGCAGAGGGTTGGTCTGCGGACTGACACTGCTAGAAACCGGGTTTCAATACTTGTGGTGGGCAGAGCACAAATAGCCCATTGTGTACCTTTGTGGATTATTTCGAAACATTGTTGTTGTTGTTTTGAATTTATAGCAAAGCTACAATAATGGCTATCTGTGCCTGCTCACCATGGGTATCTAAACCCGGTTTTAGCGTTGTAAGTCCACAAACATACCGCTGAGCCACTGGGTGGCATTTCGAAACAAACCAAACCAATGTGCGACTAATTTTCTCTGTTATCAAAATTATTTATATTTTGGAATATTGTATTCCATAAATTTGTGTAAAAAACGTTTTGATTCCCAGTGGCTGGCAAACGTGCACCAACTGTAAATTTCAGGATTCAAAGTTCGTGACCAGTTGCCATAAAACACGCTCCGCACCGTGATGCGGGGAGTGCTTTATAAGAGTAATAGACAAATTCAACTTTGGGTCTGACAATAGTATTCCAAGCGTTGGCGGTTGGTATTACCTTCTTCTCCATCCATTAGCTCAAAATCAGTAAATATCACGTATCTCTGAGTAAAAAAAAATTGTGAAATAAATAAAAAGGAAGTTAGAGTAATATGGCAGAATAAGTTTCAATAAAACAATATTAAAGCACGTGTCGTCTAAAATAAATTTTATTTGTTTATTTGTTTTTTTGAATTTCGCTAAAAGCTACATGAGGGTTATTTGCGCTAGCCGTCCCTAATTGTAGCAGTGTAAGACTAGGGAAGGCAGCTAGTAATCACTACCCATCACCAACTATTGGACAACTCTTTCCTAACGAATAGTGGGATTGACCGTAACTTTATAACACCTGTACGTTTGATAAATGGCGAGGATGTTTTTCGATGAAGAGGATTCGAACCTGAGTATCCCACAAAATCTACCAATTACCCCTGTTGTAACAGCGATAGTGTCTGAGGACTTATACTGCTAGAAATCGGGTTTCGACACCCCTGGTGGGCATAGTCCAAATAGCGCCCTTTATTTAGCTTTGTGCTAAATACCAAAGCAACAACACCTGCTTCTAATATTTGAAGAAAGAATGTTTGACTGATTGCTCTTTTAACGGTTTCGTAAAATATTACGAATAATTCTCAGTTGTCATAGTGTAAATAAAACAAAAAATATATATATTTTTCGTCCTTTGTTCATTATGTTAATCCAGTTTTTTTTCTTTATAATTCTCTACAATCAAACATAATAAGAGCCGGAGATCGTTAATACTTTGTTCGTCCAGGTTACATTAATGTTAACAAATCGCATCTTCCACAAGAAGAGCCTTGATTACCATTGTAAGAAACTAAACACAAACTGAGAGTCCTCTCC